>NC_029772.3:76700903-76748561 GCF_000817695.3 Arachis duranensis
ATATATTGCTGGAAAGCCCAGGATGTCTACTTTCCAACGCCGTTGAGATTGCGCCAATTGGGCTTCTGTAGCTCTAGAAAATCCACTTCGAGTGCAGGGAGGTCAGAATCCAACAGCATCTGCAGTCCTTTTTAGTCTCTGAATCAGATTTTTGCTCAGGTCCCTCAATTTCAGCCAGAAAATCCCTGAAATCACAGAAAAACACACAAACTCATAGTAAAGTCCAGAAAAGTGAATTTTAACTAAAAACTAATAAAAATATACTAAAAACTAACTAGATCATACTAAAAACATACTAAAAACGATGCCAAAAAGCGTACAAATTATCCGCTCATCAGAATCCCAAAGGAGAGTGCAAGGCCATTGATATAATCAACATGGCCAAAACCTTAAAGGAGGAGGAGGATGTGAATCCCAATGAGGAAGACCTCAGGGGACATCCAATGGTTAGTACGGAATCCCCTAATGAGGAACCAAAGGAATCTGAGGCTCATACAGAGACCATAGAGATTCCCTTGGACCTCTTCTTACCATTCATGAGCTCTAATGACTATTCATCTTCTGAAGAGGATGAAGACATTGTTGAAGGGCAAGTTGCCCAATATTTAGGAGCAATCATGAAGCTGAATGCCAAGCTATTTGGTAATGAGACTTGGGAAGAAGAGCCTCCCTTGCTCACCAATGAATTGAATACATTGGTTCAACAAAATTTACCTAAAAAAAATAGGATCCTGGTAAATTCTTAATACCCTGTACCATAGGCCCTATGACTTTTGGAAAAGCTCTGTGTGACATGGGGTCAGGGATAAACATGATGCCACTCTCTGTAATTGAAAAACTGGAAATCTATGAGGTACAGGCTACCAAATTCTCATTGGAGATGGCAGATAAATCTATGAAAAAGGTTTATGGACTAGTAGAGGACGTGCTAGTAAAGGTTGAAGGCCTTTACTTCCTTGCTGATTTCATATTCCTAGACACTAGGAGGGATGAGGATGAATCCATTATCCTTGGAAGACCCTTTATAGCCACAGTAAGAGCAGTGATTGATGTTGACAGAGGACAGTTGATCCTTCATGTGAATGAAGAATGCCTTGTAGTAAAGACTCAAGGTTCTCCATCTGTAACCATGGAGAGTAAGCATGAGGAGCTTCTCCCAATACAGAGTCAAACAGAGCCCCCACATTCAAATTCTAAGTTTGGTGTTGGGAGGCCACAACCAAACTCTAAGTTTGATGTTGACAGATCTCAACCATACTCTGATCATCTGTGAAGCTCCATGAGAGCTCACTGTCAAGCTATTGATATTAAAGAAGCACTTATTGGGAGGCAACCCAATTTTATTTTAATTTTATCTATATTATTTTGTTTTCTTTTAGGTTGATGATCATGTGAAGTCACAAAGACAATTACAAAAATAAAGAAAAAAATTCAAAAACAGCATTGAAAATAGTACACCCTGGAGGAAGGACTTATTGGCGTTTAAACGTCAGTAAGGGTAGTAAAATGGGCATTTAAACGCCCAATCTAGCACCTTTTTGGGCATTTAAATGCCAGAATAGGGCACCAGACTGGCGTTTAAACGCCAAAATAGGGCAACAAATTGGCGTTTAGACGCCAGAACAGGAAGGAAAGATGGCATTTAAACGCCAGAACAGGGCAGCAAATTGGCGTTTAAACGCCAGAATTGCACTCTAAGGCATTGTGAACGCCTAATTGGAGCAGGGATGAAGAATTCCTCGACCCTTCAGGATTTGTGGACCCCACAGGATCCCCACCAACGTCAACTAACTCTCTCTCCTCTTCACACCTTTCTACAACACTCTTCCCCAAATACCCTTCACCAATCACTTCCTTAACTCTTCCCCAAAAACCCACACCCACCTTCAAAATTTAAAACCATTTCCCTTCCAAACCCACCCAAACCTTTCGGCCACTCACCTTCCCCTCCCCTTGGCCGAAACACATACACCTTCTATCTCCTCCATTTTCTTCTTCTTCCCCTTCTTTCTTTCTTCTTTTGCTTGAGGACGAGCAAACCTTTTAAGTTTGGTGTGGTAAAAGCATTGCTTTTTGTTTTTCCATAACCATTCATGGCACCTAAGGCCAAAGAAACCTCTAAAAAGAGGAAAGGGAAGGCAACTGCCTCTACCTCTGAGTCATGGGAGATGGAGAGATTCATCTCAAAGGACAAGCCCATCACAAAAAAAAGGGAAGAGGCAAACAAGAGAGCCCACTTATGGACCTCAACAAGAGCATGAGAAATTCCCTCATCAAGAAATCCCTGAGATGCCTCAAGGGATATATTTTCCTCCACACAACTATTGGGAGCAACTAAGGATAGGAGCACCAAAATCACTAGGGATAGAGCAACAAAGGCAAGGAAGAGACATAGAGGAGCTCAAGAGAACCATTGGTTCTTCAAAAGGAGGAAGACGCCACCCTCACTAAGGTGGACTCATTCCTTAATCTCCTTGTCTATTTATTTTTTTGCTTTCGGCTTTATGCTGTAGGTTCTATCCATGTTTGTGTCTTCACTACATGATCATTAGTGTCTAATGTCTATGCCTTAAAGCTATGAATAAATTCCATGAATCCTTCACCTCTCTTAAATGAAAAATGTGCTTAATTACAAAAGAACAAGAAGTACTTGGATTTCAAATTTTATCTTGAAACTAGTTTAATTATTTTGATGTGGTGGCAATACTTTTTGTTCTCTGAATGAATGCTTGAATAGTGCATATTTTGGATCTTGTTGTTTATGAATGTTAAAGTTGTTGGCTCTTGAAAGAATGATGAACAAAGAGAAATGTTATTGATAATCTGAAAAATTATGAAATTGATTCTTGAAGCAAGAAAAAGCAGTGAAAAAAAGGGAAAAATATGGCGAAGAAAAAAAAGAGAGAAAAGAAAAAAGAAAAAAGCAAGCAGAAAAAGCCGATAGCCCTTTAAACCAAAAGGCAAGGGTAAAAAGGATCCAAGACTTTGAGCATCATTGGATAGGAGGGCCCAAGGAAATAAAATCTAGGCCTAAGCGGCTAAATCAAGCTGTCCCTAACCATGTGCTTGTGTCATGAAGGTCCAAGTGAAAAGCTTGAGACTGAGTGGTTAAAGTCGTGATCCAAAGCAAAAGAGTGTGCCTAAGAATTCTGGACACCTCTAACTGGGGAATTTAGCAAAGATGAGTCACAATCTGAAAAGGTTCACCCAGTTATGTGTCTGTGGCATTTATGTATCCGGTGGTAATACTAGAAAACAAAGTGCTTAGGGTCACGGCCAAGACTCATAAAGTAGCTGTGTTCAAGAATCAATGTACTGAACTAGGAGAATCAATAACACCATCTAAAATTCTAAGTTCTTATAGATGCCAATCATTCTGAATTTCAAAGGATAAAGTGAGATGCCAAAACTGTTCAGAAGCAAGAAAGCTACAAGCCCCGCTCATCTAATTTGAACTAAGTTTCATTGATATTGTGGGATTCATTGTATATTCTCTTCCTTTTATCCTATTTTGTTTTCAGTTGCTTAGGAACAAGCAACAATTTAATTTTGGTGTTGTGATGAGCGGATAATTTATACGCTTTTTGGCATTGTTTTTATATAGTTTTTAGTATGATTTAGTTAGTTTTTAGTATATTTTTATTAGCTTTTAAGCAAAATTCAAATTTCTGGACTTTACTATGAGATTGTGTTTTTTTCTATGATTTTAGGTATTTTCTGGCTGAAATTGAGGGACCTGAGCAAAAATCTGATTCAGAGGCTGACAAAGGACTGCAGATGCTGTTGGATTCTGACCTCCTTGCACTTGAAGTCGATTTTCTGGAGCTATAGAACTTTAAATGGAGTGCTCTCAATTGCGTTAGAAAGTAGACATCCAGGGATTTCCAACAATATATAATAGTCCATACTTTGCACGAGTTTTTATGATGTGAAATGGCGTCAAAACGCCATCTCTCTGCCCTTTTCTGGCGTCAAAACGCCATAACTGGCATAAAAGTTGGAGTTAAATGCCCAAATTGGCACCAAAGCTAATGTTTAACTCCAAGAGAAGCCTCCACATGTATAAAGCTCAATGCTCAGCCCAAGCACACACCAAGTGGGCCCGGAGGTGGATTTCTGCATCATTTACCTATTTCTGTAAACCCTAGTAGCTAGTTTCATTATAAATAGAACTTTTGACTATTGTACTAGGGGTCTTTTTCCCTATTTTCGAATTCATATGTCATTTGGGGAGGCTGGCCATTCGGTCATGCCTAGACCTTGTTCTTATGTATTTTCAACGGTGGAGTTTCTACATACCATAGATTAAGGTGTAGAGCTCTGCTATTCCTCGAGTATTAATGCAATTACTACTATTTCCTATTCAATTCAAGCTTATTCTTGTTCTAAGATATTCACTCACACTTCAACCTGATGAATGTGATGATCCGTGACACTCTTCATTATTCTCACCTATGAACGCGTGACTGACAACCCCTTTCGTTCTACTTAAGATTGAGCGTGTATCTCTTAGCCTCCATTCCGAAAGATTGGAGTCTTCATGGTATAAGCTAGAATTATTGGCAGCCATTCCTGAGATCTGAAAAGTCTAAACCTTGTCTGTGGCATTCCAAGTAGGATCTGGAAAGGGATGACTGTGACGAGCTTCAAACTCGCGAGTGTTGGGTGTAGTGACAGACACAAAAGGATCACTGGATTCTATTCCAACATGATCGAGAACTGACAAATGATTAGCCGTGCGGTGACAGCGCACATGGACCATTTTCACTGAGAGGACGGGAAGTAGCCATTGACAACGGTGATGCCCAACATACAGCTTGGCATGGAAAGGAGTATGAAGGATTGGATGAAGGCAGTAGGAAAGCAGAGATTCAAGAGGGATGAAGCATCTCCATACGCTTATCTGAAATTCTCACCAATGAATTACATATGTATCTCTATCTTTATTTTATGTTTTATTTATCTTTTAATTATGAAAACTCGATAACCCATTTGAATCCGCCTGACTGAGATTTACAAGGTGACCATAGCTTGCTTCAAGCCGACAATCTCCGTGGGATCGACCCTTACTCACGTAAGGTTTATTACTTGGACGACCCAGTGCACTTGCTGGTTAGTTGTGCGAAGTTGTGAAAAAGAAGTGAGATTACAATTGTGCGACCAAGTTGTTGGCGCCATTGTGTATCACAATTTTGTGCACCAACTTAATGGGGCCTTTCCCACCATCATACTCAAACACTTATATTCTAGTGGCTGTAAACTATGTATCTAAATGGGTAGAGGCAATTGTAACACCCACTAATGATACTAAGACAGTGCTGAAGTTCCTCCAGAAATATATCTTTAGCAGATTTGGTGTTCCTAGAGCACTAATCAGTGATAGAGGCACTCATTTCTGTAATAAATAGCTTTAATCTGCTATGGTCAGATATGGAATTAGCCACAAGGTGGCAACTCTATATTATCCATAGACAAATGGGCAAGCTGAAGTCTCTAATAGAGAACTAAAAAGAATCCTGGAACGGACTGTAATTGCCTGTAGAAAGGATTGGGCAAGGAGCTTGGATGATGCTCTCTGGGCATACAGAACAGCATTCAAGACTCCTATAGAAACTTCTCCATACCAGCTTGTGTATGGGAGGGCCTGTCACCTGCCAGTGGAACTAGAACATAAAGCGTACTGGGCAACCAGATTCCTAAATGTTGATGCTAAATTAGCTGGAGAGAAAAGATTGCTCCAGTTGAATGAGCTAGAGGAATTCAGACTCAATGCTTTCAAAAATGCCAAAATTTACAAAGAGAAAGCAAAAAGATGGCATGATAAAAAGATGTCATCTAGAGTCTTTGAGCTAGGACAGAAGGTTCTGTTATTCAACTCTAGGCTCAGATTATTCCCTGAGAAATTAAAATCCCTGTGGAAAGGACCATATGTAAATACAATTGTGTCACCATATGGATATGTAGAGCTTCAGGATATTGACTCTAACAAAAGATTCATTGTTAATGGACAGAGAGTCAAGCATTATCTTGAAGGTAATGCTGAGCAAGAATGCTCAAGACTGAGACTAGATTAAAGCTCAGTAATGTCAAGCTATTGACAGTAAAGAAGCGCTTGTTGGGAGGCAACCCAATTTTTACTTATCTATGTTAAATTTCTATTTTCCATTGTTATTTTATGTCTTTTCTAGGATGATGATCATGTGGAGTCACAAAAATCAAAAGCAAAATAAAAAATAGCACTAAAAACATCACACTCTGGAGGATAAGCTTATTGGCGTTTAAAAGCCAGTAAGAAGCACCAGAATGGCATTTAACGCCAGAAAGAAGCATCAAGCTGGCGTTTAACGGCAGAACAGAGCATCAAGCTGGCATTAAACGCTAGAAAGAAGCTACAGCTTGGCGTTTAACGCCAGAAACAAGCAGCAGTCTGGCGTTAAACGCCAGTATTGCATACAGAGGGCATTTACACGCCTAAATGGAGCAGAGATGAGAAATTCTTGACCCCTTAGGATTTGTGGACCCTATAGGATCCCCACCTACACCAACAAGAGCATGAGGAAGTTCCTCATCAAGAAATCTCTGAGATACCTCAAGGGATGCATTTCCTCCAACATGGGACAACAAAGGCAAGGAAGAGACATAGAGGAGCTTAAGAGCACCATTGGTTCTTCAAGAGGAAGAAGACACCACCCTCACTATGGTGGACCCGCTCCTTAATCTCCTTGTTCATATTTTTCTGTTTTCGATTATGAGCTTTATGTTTTATTTATGTTTGTGTCTTTACTACATGATCATTAGTGTCTAGTAACTCTGTCTTAAGGCTATGATTAATTCCATCAATCCTTCACCTCTCTTAAATGAAAAATGTTCTAAAAACAAAAGAACAAGAAGTACATGAATTTTGAATTCATCCTTGAAATTAGTTTAATTATATTGATGTGGGGACACTACTTTTTATTTTCTGAATGAATGCTTGAACAGTGCATGTTTTTGATATTGAAGTTTATGAATGTTAAATTTGTTGGCTCCTGAAAGAAAGATGAAAAAGATAAATGTTATTGATAATCTAAAAAATCATAAAATTGATTCTTGAAGCAAGAAAAAGCACTGAATAACAAGGCTTGCAAAAAAAAAAGGGGCGAAAATAAAAGAAAAAGAAAGAAAAAGAAAAAGCAAGCAGAAAAAGCCAATAGCTCTTTAAACCAAAAGGCAAGAGCAAAATGCCAATAGCCCTTAAAACCAAAAGGCAAGGATAAAAAGGATCCAATGCTTTGAGTATTAATGGATAGGAGGGCCCAAGGAAATAAAATCCAGGCCTAAGCAGCTAAATCAAGCTGTCCCTAACCATGTGCTTGTGGCATGAAGGTCCAAGTGAAAAACTTGAGACTGAGTGGTTAAAGTCGTGATCCAAAGCAAAAGAGTCTGCTTAAGAACTCTGGACACCTCTAATTGGGGACTATAGCAAAGCTAAGTCACAATCTGAAAAGATTCACCCAATTATGTGTCTGTGGCATTTATGTATCCAGTGGTAATATTGGAAAACAAAGTGCTTAGGGCCACGACCAAGACTCATAAAGTAGCTGTGTTCAAGAATCAACATACTAAACTAGGAGAATCAATAACACTATCTGAATTCTGAGTTCCTATAGATTCCAATCATTCTGAACTTCAAAGGATAAAGTGAGATGCCAAAACTGTTCAGAAGCAAAAAGCTACTAGTCCCGCTCATCTAATTGGAACTAAGTTTCTTTGATATTTTGGAATTTATAGTATATTCTCTTCTTTTTATCCTATTTGATTTTTAGTTGCTTGGGGACAAGCAACAATTTAAGTTTGGTGTTGTGATGAGCGGATAATTTATACGCTTTTTGGCATTGTTTTTAGGTTGTTTTTAATATGTTTTATTCACTTTTTATTATATTTTTATTAGTTTTTATTCAAAATTCACATTTCTGGACTTTACTATGAGTTTGTGTGTTTTTCTATGATTTCAGGTATTTTCTAGCTGAAATTGAGGGACCTGAGCAAAAATCTGATTCAGAGGCTAAAAAAGGACTGCAGATGCTATTGGATTCTGACCTCCCAACACTCGAAATGGGTTTTCTGGAGCTACAGAAGTCTAATTAACGTGCTCTCAATTTCTTTGGAAAGTAGACATTTAGGGCTTTCCAGCAATATAAAATAGTCAATACTTTGCCCGAGTTTTGACGACGCAAACTGGCGTTTAACGTCAACTTTCTACCCTATTCTGGCGTTAAACGCCAGAAACAGGATACAAGCTTGAGTTAAATGCCCAAACTGGCACAAAAGCTGGAGTTAAACGCCAGGAATAGCTTCTACACATGAAACCTTCATTGCTCAGTCCAAACATACACCAAGTGGGCCCTAGAAGTGGATTTATGCACTATATATCTTAGCTTACTCATTTTTTGTAAACCTAGGTTACTAGTTGAGTATAAAAACTACTTTTAGAGATTCATTCAATACCTCATGACATTTTTTACATCATAATTTGTATCTTCTATGGCATGAGTCTCTAAACCCCATGATTGGGGGTGAGGAGCTCTGCTGTGTCTCGATGGATTAATGCAATTACTTCTGTTTTCTATTCAATCACGCTTGATTCTATTCAAAGATATTCACTCGCACTTAAACATGATGAATGTGATGATCCATGACACTCATCACCATTCTCAACCTATGAATGCGTGCCTGACAACCACTTCCGTTCTACCTTCTATTGAGTGTTTATCTCTTGGGTTCTTGGTCCACGAGTTTGACTGCCTCTCCTGACAACAGAGCGTTCAATCCGTGAATCCAGAGCCTTCGTGGTATAAGCTAGAATCAATTGGCAGTATTCTTGAGATCCGAAAAGTCTAAACCTTGTCTGTGGTATTCCGAGTAAGATCTGGGATGGGATGATTGTGAAGAGATTCAAACTCAAGAATGTTGGACGTAGTGACAGACGTAAAAGGGTCACTGGATCATATTCCAACACAAGTGAGAACTGACAGATGATTAGCCATGTACATAGACCATTTTCACTGAGAGGACGGATGGTAGCCATTGACAATGGTGATCCACCAACATACAGCCTGCCATGGAAGAAGCCTTGCGTGCGTGAAGAAGAAGACAGTAGGAAAGCAGAGATTCAAAAGACAGAGCATCTCCAAAACTCCAACCCATTCTCCATTACTGCACAACAAGTATTATTTAATTCATGCTCTTTTACTCTTCGCAACAAAATCTAAGAACAACTATTGATATCCTGACTAAGAATAATAAGATAACCATAGCTTGCTTTATGCTGGCAATCTCCGTGGGATCGACCCTTACTCACGTAAGGTATTACTTGGACGACCCAGTGCACTTGTTAGTTGTGCGGAATTACAAAGTGTGATTATAATTTTCGTGCACCAAGTTTTTGGCGCTGTTACCGGGGATTGTTCGAGTTTGAACAACTGACGGTTTACTTTGTTATTTAGATTTGGAAAATTTGTCTTTTTGGTTTAGAGTCTTTTACTTTCTTTTCAAAAAAATTTTCTTCAAAAAATATTATTTTTTTATTAATTATTAGTTTCTCATTGAGTTTAGTTGCATGTTTTAAGTTTGGTGTCCTTTGTGTTTTTGTCATCTAAAAAAATAGTTTTTCTCTGTTCAATCCTTGCATTTGTTGAATGCGTCTATGTTCTTGGGAATAGTTGCTCCCTTGAGTCTTCCTTTCTAAAATCTTTTTAAAAATAATTTTTCTTTGATTAAATCTTGTGCCAAATTTTAAGTTTGGTGTTATCTTGTTACTTTTTCTTTAGTTTTCGAATATTTTATTTTGGTTTCCAAACAATTTTAAGTTTGGTGTTCTTTCTTTTTGTTCTTGTTGTTCTTGTGAGTCTTCAAAGTGTTCTTGAGTCTTCTTTGTGTTTTGATCTTAAAATTTTTAAGTTTGGCGTGCCTTGGTGTTTTCCCTCCAAAATTTTCGAAAACAAGGAGCATTGGATCTAAAAGTTTTAAGTCTTTTGTCTTTTATGTGTTTTTCTCTTTCATAATAAAATTCAAAAAATAAAAAATATCTTTTCCTTTAATTGCTCATAATTTTCGTATTCATTAGGTTGACTTGGTCAAATTTTTTAAAAATCATATCTTTTTCAAAAACTCCTAACCACTTTCTCTCCCCTCATTCTTTATCAAAAATCCACATAAAATATTTTCAATTTTTTTATGTTATTTTATTATTTTAATATCCATTTTCTTATTCTTATTGTTTCGAAAAAATATTAATAAATACAATAAAGTAAATAAAATAAATCCACATCATCTCCCTTTCCCCATCATAGACCTACGCGGAAATGAACAGTCCAGAAGGACTCTGGGGTCCTTTGCTAACCCCACTACTGCTTCATATGGGAGTAGTATCTGTATACCCTCCATCGGAGTCAGTAGTTTTGAGTTGAATCCTGAACTCATTATCATGGTGCAGCAAAATTACCGATATTCCGGTCTTCCACAGGAAGAACCTACTGAGTTTCTGGCATAGTTTTTACAAATTGCTGACATAGTACATGATAAGGAAGTAGATCAGGATGTCTACAGATTATTACTATTTCCATTTGTTGTAAAAGACCAAGCTAAGAGGTGGTTAAATAACCAACCTAAAGCTAGCATTAGAACATGGAAACAGTTGTCAGACAAATTCCTGATTAATATATTTCCCTCCTAAGAGGATGACACAGCTAAGGCTAGACATCCAAGGCTTTAAACAAGAGGATAATGAATCCTTTTACAACGCCTGGGAGAGGTACATAGAGATGCTAAGGAAATGTCCATCTGAAATGTTTTCAGAATGGGTGCGGTTAGACATCTTCTACTACGGGCTTACAGCAAAAGCTTAGATATCTCTAGACCACTCAGCTGGTGGATCTATACACATGAGAAAAATAATTGAAGGGGCTCAAGAGCTCATTAATACAGTTACTAGAAATCAGCATCTGTACTTAAGTAGTGAGTCCTCCATAAAAGAAGAGGCTAAGGCAGTATCCACTGAACTTAGTCCTCTAGAACAAGTTGCTGAAATCAATAAGCAATTACGTTATCTGACAGAACAGTTGGCAGAAATTAAAGAGATGTTACAAGACACTAAGGATGGTAAAAGGAACATGGAAGCACAACTTGACCAGACAAGATATTAGTTATCAGAACAGATAACAGAAGAGTGCCAAGCAGTTCAATTAAGGAGTGGAAAAATATTGAATACCTCAACTCAAAGTAGCAGAAAGCCAAGAAAAGAACAAATAATAGAGGATGAGCAGATTGCTACCCAAAATTCCTCTGAGGATAGTAAGAGCCCAGGGAGGAATGATTCTGGCGTTCAAACCCCAGAAAAGGGTGAAAAGCTGGTGTTGAACGCCCAGTGGACACCCAATTTGGGCGTTTAAATGCCAGAAAAGGGAGAAAAATTAGCGTTAAATGCCCAACCCATGTTCAGTTCTGGTGTTCAAATGCTAGAAAAGAGAGGGAATCTGGCGTTAAACGCCAATCCAGCCCCTAATCCTGGCGTTCAAATGCCTATGAGGGGTCAGACACTTGCAAGTGCTGATAATAGCTCCCTCAAGAAGGCTTCTCAACCTACCTCTGTAGGAAATGAACCTGCAGCAACCAAGGTTGAAGAATACAAAGCCAAAATACCTTATCCTCAGAAACTCCGCTAAGCGGACCAGGATAAACAATTTGCCCACTTTGCAGACTATCTCAGGACTCTTGAAATCAAGATTCCATTTGTAGAAGCACTTGAGCAAATACCCTCTTATGCTAAGTTCATGAAAGAGATCTTAAGTCATAAGAAGGATTGGAGAGAAACTGAAAAAGTTTTTCTCACTGAAGAATGCAGTGCAATCATTTTAAAGAGCTTACCAGAGAAGCTTAAGGATCCTGGAAGCTTTATGATACCATGCACATTAGAGGGTACCTGTACCAAGACAGCTTTATGTAATCTTGGGGTAAGTATCAACCTAATCCCTGCATCCACTATCAGAAAGCTTGGCTTGACTGAAGAGGTCAAACCAACTAGGATATGTCTTCAACTTGCTGATGGCTCCATGAAATACCCATCAGGCGTGATTGAAGACGTGATTGTCACAGTTGGGCCATTCGCCTTTCCCACTGACTTTGTAGTGCTGGAAATGGAGAAGCACAAGAGTGTAACTCTCATTCTAGGAAGACCTTTCCTAGCAACTAGACGAACCCTCATTGACGTCCAAAAAAGGGAAGTAACCCTGAGAGTCAATGAGGATGAGTTTAGGCTGAATGCTATTGAAGACCTTTCAAAGGTGCATGCTCTCTATTTTCTCTGATATGGTGGAAAAATTTCTGGAAGTCTTCATGGACGACTTCTCAGTATTTGGAGATTCATTCAGCTCCTGTCTTGACCATTTAGCACTTATTCTGAAAAGGTGCCAAGAGACCAACCTGGTTTTAAACTGTGATTGAAGGAATTGTCCTTGGACACAAAATTTCGAACAAGGGGATAGAGGTGGATCTAGCCAAGGTAGAGGTAATTGAAAAATTACCACCACCTACCAATGTTAAGGCAATCAGAAGCTTTCTGGGACATGCAGGATTCTATAGGAGATTTATAAAGGATTTTTCAAAAATTGCAAAAACCCTAAGCAACCTGCTAGCTACTGACATGCCATTTATCTTTGACACAAAGTGTCTACAAGCTTTTGAGACTCTAAAAGCTAAGTTGATCACAACACCTGTCATATCTGTACCAGACTAGACATTACCATTTGAATTAATGTGTGATGCCAGTGCCCATGCTATTGGTGGAGTATTAGGACAGAGGCATAATAAGCTTCTGCACGTTATTTACTATGCTAGCCGTGCTAAATGACGCATAGTAGAATTACAAAACCACAGAAAAAGAGCTGCTTGCAGTGGTTTATGCCATTGACAAGTTTAGATCCTATCTAGTAGGATCAAAAGTGATTGTGTACACTGACCATGCTGCTCTTAAATATCTACTCACAAAGCAAGATTCAAAACCCAGGCTCATAAGATGGGTGTTGCTTCTGCAAGAGTTTGATATAAAAATAAGAGACAGAGAATCAAGTAGTAGATCACCTGTCCCGGATAGAACCAGTAGAAGGGATGTCTCTCCCCCTCACTGAGATCTCTGAAACCTTTCTGGAAGAGCAACTCTTTGCCATTCAAGAAGTGCCATGGTTTGCAGACATTGCAAACTATAAAGCTGCAAGATTCATTCCCAAGGAGTACAGCAGGCAGCAAAAGAAAAAATTACTTTCTGATGCGAAGTACTACTTGTGGGATGATCCATTTCTCTTTAAGAGATATGCAGACGGAATAATCCGTAGATGTGTGCCTAGAGAAGAAGCATAGAAGATCCTATGGCATTGTCATGGATCACAATATGGAGCATATTTCAGAAGTGAGCGAACAGCCACAAAAGTCCTCCAATGTAGCTTCTACTGGCCTATCCTCTATAGAGACTCCCGAGAGTTTGTACATAACTGTGATAGTTGCCAGAGAGCTGGTAATCTACCTCAAGGTTACGCCATGCCTCAATAAGGGATTTTAGAGATTGCGTTGTTTGACGTATGGGATATTGACTTCATGGGGCCTTTCCCACCATCATACTCAAACACTTATATTCTGGTGGCTGTAGACTATGTATCTAAATGGGTAGAGGCAATTATAACACCCACTAATGATACTAAGACAATGCTGAAGTTCCTCCATAAATATATCTTTAGCAGATTTGGTGTCCCTAGAGCACTAATCAGTGATAGAGGCACTCATTTCTGCAATAAACAACTTTACTCTGCTATGGTAAGATACGGAATTAGCCACAAGGTGGCAACTCCATATCATCCACAGACAAATGGGCAAGCTGAAGTCTCTAATAGAGAACTAAAAAGAATCCTGGAACAGACTGTAATTGCCCATAGAAAGGATTAGGCAAGGAGCTTGGATGATGTTCTCTGGGCATACAGAACAGCATTCAAGACCCCTATAGGAACTTCTCCATACCAGCTTGTGTATGGGAAGACCTGTCACCTGCCAGTGGAACTGGAACATAAAGCCTACTGGGCAACCAGATTCCTAAACCTTGATGCTAAATTAGATGGAGAGAAAAGATTACTCCAGTTGAATGAGCTAGAGGAATTCAGACTCAATGCTTTTGAAAATGCCAAAATTTACAAAGAGAAAGCAAAAAGATTGCATGATAAAAAGATGTCATCTATAGTCTTTGAGCCAGGACAGAAGGTTCTGTTATTCAACTCTAGGCTCAGATTATTCCCTGGGAAATTAAAATCCCGGTAGAAAGGACCATATGTAATTACAAGTGTGTCACCATATGGATATGTAGAGCTTCAGAATATTGACTCTAACAAAAGATTCATTGTTAATGGATAGAGAGTCAAGCATTATCTTGAAGGCAATGCTGAGCAAGAATGCTCAAGACTGAGACTAGATTAAAGCTCAGTAATGTCAAGCTATTGACAGTAAAGATGCGCTTGTTGGGAGGAAATCCAATTTTTACTTATCTATGTTAAATTTCTATTTTCCATTCTTATTTTATATCTTCTCTAGGATAATGATCATGTGGAGTCACAAAAATCAAAAGCAAAATAAAAAATAGCATTAAAAACATCACACCCTGGAAGATAAGCTTACTGGCATTTAAATGCCAGTAAGAAGCACCAGAATGGCGTTTAACGCCAGAAAGAAGCATCAGGCTGGTGTTTAACACCAGAACAGAGCATCAAGCTAGCGTTAAACGCCAGAAACAGGCTACAGCTTGGCATTTAACCCCAAAAACAAGCAACAGTCTGGCGTTAAATGCCAATATTACATACAGAGGGCATTTACACGCCTAAATGGAGCAAGTATGTGAAATCCTTGACCCCTCAGGATATGTGGATCCCATATGATCCCCACCTATCTCAATAAGAGCATGAGGAAGTTTCTCATCAAGAAATCTCTGAGATACCTCAAGGGATGCATTTCCTCTAACATGGGACAACAAAGGCAAGGAAGAGACATAGAGGAGCTCAAGAGCACCATTGGTTCTTCAAAAGGAAGAAGACGCCACCCTCACTAAGGTGGACCCGCTCCTTAATCTCCTTGTTCTTATTTTTCTATTTTTGGTTTTGAGCTTTATGTTTTATTTATGTTTGTGTCTTTTCTACATGATCATTAGTGTCTAGTAACTATGTCTTAAGGCTATGAATAATTCCATCAATCCTTCGCCTCTCTTAAATGAAAAATGTTCTAAAAACAAAAGAATAAGAAGTACATGAATTTCAAATTCATCTTTGAAATTAGTTTAATTATATTGATGTGGTGACGATACTTTTTGTTTTCTGAATGAATGCTTGAATAGTGCATGTTTTTTATATTGAAGTTTATGAATGTTAAATTTGTTGGCTCTTGAAAGACTGATGAAAAAGAGAAATGTTATTGATAATCTAAAAAATCATAAAATTGATTCTTGAAGCAAGAAAAAGCAGTGAATAACAAGGCTTGCAAATAAAAAAGGGGCGAAAATAAAAGAAAAAGAAAGAAAAACAAAAAGCAAGCAGAAAAAGCCAATAGCTCTTTAAACCAAAAGGCAAGAGCAAAAAGCCAATAGCCCTTAAAACCAAAAGGCAAGGGTAAAAAGGATCCAAGGCTTTGAGCATTAATGGATAGGAGGGCCCAAGGAAATAAAATCCAGGCCTAAGCAGCTAAATCAAGCTGTCCCTAACCATGTGCTTGTGGCATGAAGGTCCAAGTGAAAAGCTTGAGACTGAGTGGTTAATGTCGTGATCCAAAGCAAAAAAGAGTGTGCTTAAGGACTCTGGACACCTCTAATTGGAGACTTTATCAAAGCTAAGTCATAATCTGAAAAGGTTCACCCAGTTATGTGTCTGTGGCATTTATGTATCCAGTGGTAATACTGGAAAACAAAGTGCTTAGGGCCACGGCCAAGACTCATAAAGTAGCTGTGTTCAAGAATCAACATACTAAACTAGGAGAATCAATAACACTATCTGAATTCTGAGTTTCTATAGATGCCAATCATTCTGAACTTCAAAGGATAAATTGAGATGCCAAAACTGTTCAGAAGCAAAAAGCTACTAGTCTCACTCATCTAATTGGAACTAAGTTTCATTGATATTTTGGAATTTATAATATATTCTCTTCTTTTTATCCTATTTGATTTTCAGTTGCTTGGGGACAAGCAACAATTTAAGTTTGGTGTTGTGATGAGCGGATAATTTATACGCTTTTTGGCATTGTTTTTAGGTAGTTTTTAATATGTTTTATTCACTTTTTATTATATTTTTATTAGTTTTTATTCAAAATTCATATTTTTGGACTTTACTATGAGTTTGTGTGTTTTTCTGTGATTTCAGGTATTTTCTAGCTGAAATTGAGGGACCTGAGCAAAAATCTGATTCAGAGGCTGAAAAAGGACTGCAGATGTTGTTGGATTCTGACCTCCCTGCACTCGAAATAGTTTTTCTGGAGCTAAAAAAGTCCAATTGGCACGCTCTCAATTGCGTTGGAAAGTAGACATCCAGGACTTTCCAGTAATATATAATAGTTCATACTTTGCCAGAGTTTTGATGATGCAAAATGGTGTTTAACGCCAACTTTCTACCATATTCTGGCGTTAAACGCCAGAAATAGGATACAAGCTAGAGTTAAATGCCCAAACTGGCACAGAAGCTGGAGTTAAACACTAGGAATAACCTCTACACGTGAAAGCTTCATTGCTCAGCCCAAATACACACCAAGTGGGCCCCAGAAGTGGATTTCTGCACTATCTATCTTAGCTTACTCATTTTTTGTAAACCTAGGTTACTAGTTGAGTATAAAAACTACTTTTAGAGATTCATTCAGTACCTCATGACATTTTTTAGATCTGAATTTGTATCTTCTATGGCATGAGTCTCTAAACCCCATGGTTGGGGGTGAGGAGCTCTGCTGTGTCTCGATGGATTAATGCAATTACTTATGTTTTCTATTCAATCACGCTTGATTCTATTCTAAGATATTCACTCGCACTTAAACATGATGAATGTGATGATCAGTGACACTCATCACCATTCTCAACCTATGAACGTGTTCCTGACAACCATTTTTGTTCTACCTTCGATTGAGTGTTTATCTCTTGGGTTCCTGGTCCACGAGTTTGACTGCCTCTCCTGACAATAGAGCGTTCAATCCGTGAATCCAGAGCCTTCGTAGTATAAGCTAGAATCAATTGGAAGTATTATTGAGATCCAGAAAGTCTAAACCTTGTCTGTGGTATTCCGAGTAGGATCTGGGATGGGATGACTGTGAAAAGCTTCAAACTCACGAATGTTGGGCGTAGTGATAGATGCAAAAGGGTCACTGGATCCTATTCCAACATAAGCGAGAACCGACAGATGATTAGCCATGTACATGGACCATTTTCACTAAGAGGACAGATGGTAGCCATTGACAAGGGTGATCCACCAACATACAGCCTGCCATGGAAGAAGCCTTGCGTGCGTGACAAAGAAGACAGTACGAAAGCAGAGATTCAGAAGACAGAGCATCTCCAAAACTCTAACCCATTCTCCATTCCTGTACAACAAGTATTATTTAATTTATGCTCTTTTACTCTTCGCAACAGAAACTAAGAACTACTATTGATATCCTGACTAAGAATAATAAGATAACCATAGCTTGCTTCAAGCCGGCAATCTCCGTGGGATCGACCCTTACTCACGTAAGGTATTACTTGGATGACCCAGTGCACTTGCTTGTTAGTTGTCTAGAATTACAAAGTGTGATTGTAATTTTCATGCACCATACCCACTATTTGCTTTTGTTCACTTTGTTATTTATGTTACAAGTTATTCAAAATCCTACTTTAATTGTCTGGCTAGATTAATCGGTTGACTATTGTTTGCTTAATTCGTTAGTTCCCGTGGGATCGACACTCACTCATCGTGAGTTTATTATTGATACGACCCGGTGCACTTGCCGGTGTTTTGTAGTTTATAAAATCCGCATCATGTTTTGGCATCATTGCCGGGGATTAATCGTGGTTAACAAACTACCAATAAATTGATAACCTAGATTAGACCTTTTTACCTTTTGTTTATTTATTGTTTTTGTTTTATCCCCCATGGGAAATTCCCTTTGGCACTGTGAAGGGAATTCCAATTTGATTCCTTGTTGTTTTCATTTATGCAGAATAACAGGGATAAATATGCTTTTCAATATGATCCTGAGATTGAAAGAACTCTTAGGCGACAAAGGAATCAAGCTAGAAATCAATGAATTGAAGAAGAGTTTGAAAAAGTGGTTGAAGAGGAATTTGAGCTAAACATGGCAAAGAATAGCAATACTAAAGCTCCTTACTTAGGAGGACTCTTAGTTCTTTCACTACTCCTAATTCAGGGAGTTGTGGAAGTAGCATTGTGACACTTACTGTCAACGCCAACAATTTTGAGTTGAAACCTCAACTTGTTACGTTGGTTCAAAAGAAATTGTCAATTTAGTGGGAGCCTGGAAGAATATCCGAATATGTTTATCTCTAATTTCTTACAAATTTGTGACACTGTTAAGACCAATGGTGTCCTGGCTGAAGTTTACTTACTTTTGCTCTTTCCTTTTACTGTGAGAGACCGGGCTAAGTAGTGGTTAGATAATCAGTGCAAGGAGAGCATAGCCACATGGGAGGAGTTGGTCACTAAGTTCCTAAATAAGTTCTTCCTACCTCAAAGGTTGATTAAGCTCAGAACCAATATTCAGAGCTTCAGACAGCATGAAAGAGAGTCCCTCTATGAAGCTTGGGAGAGGTACAATGAGATGCTCAGAAAGTGCCCTCTGGATAAAGACCACTGATGGAGCACTAGAGTTAACTGAGTTGGTAGCCAATAATCAATACCTTTATTGCTCTGAAAGATCAATGAGGAAAGGAGTCATGGGGTTAGATGCTTTGGATACCATTTTGGCTCAGAATAAAGTCATGTCCTAACAAATCAATGCAATTACTGAACACCTAGGAGAAATGCAAGTCTCAATAGTGAGTTCACAAGAGAATTATTATGGTGCAAGTAATGGATTTTCTCAAAGTGAAGGCATGGAATTTGGACAATCTTCTCTAGAGCAAGTGAATTACATGGGCAACCCTTCAAGACAATCTCAAAATTATCCTTTCTCCAAGACCTATATTCTTGGATGGAGAAACCACCCAAATTTTGGATGGGGAATCAAAACCATAGACCCAGTAATTTCACCAACCATCACCTGAACCATTTGAATCCTCATCCTCCTCACAACACCTTTAATTCCAACCAAAACAGCCGCCCTCCACATAACGACAACAATTCTAACCAACAACCAACACCCACACAATCCACTCTAGATTTCTAAAGGCTTTCTAATCTTGAACTTGTCCTAGAAAAATTGTCTCAAGTCACTTCTTCATTCATGGAGGACACAAGGAATAACCTCAAAAATCAAGGAACCTTAATGAGAAATTTAGTGGTGCAAGTGGGTCAAATTGCTCAACAATTGGAAAAACCTACTCAAGCATTCCCAAGTGACACTGTTCCAAATCCTAAAGAGGAATGTAAAGCCATTAGTTTGAGAAGTGGAAAGGTGTTGGGCAAAGAGGAAGAAAAGCTCCCATAGCCAAGTCAAGAACAGGAGGTCCAAAGTCCATTAACCACCAAGGAGAGAACATGGCACCTAACCTTCAACAACAACCTATTCAAACTTCCACATATGTACCAAAAGAAAAGATTCAAGTGCCTAAATATAAGTCGAGAATTCCATACCCTCAAAGATTGTAAAAAGAGGCCGAGGATCAACAATTTTCTAAATTCTTAGAAGTATTCAAAAAGATCCAAATTAATATCCTCTTTGCTGAAGCTCTTGAGCAAATGCCCCTTTATGCACAGTTTATCAAAGAGCTAATTTCCAAAAAAAAAGGAATTGGAAGGAGAATGAAACGGTGGTGCTTACAAAGGAATGTAGTGCCATAATTTAAAAGAACCTCCCTGAGAAATTGGAGGATCCAGGAAGCTTTGTGATTCTTTGCATCATTGGAGATGTGACTGTTGAGAGGGCTTTATGTGATCTTGGAGGTAGCATCAATCTCATGCCATTATTCTTAATGTGCAAGCTCCAAATTGAAGAGGTAAAACCTACCCGAATCTCTTTACAACTTGCTAACCATTTTCTTAAATTTTTTTAGGTGTTGTTGAGAATTTACTAGTAAATGTGGGGACAATTATATTCCTCACAAATTTTGTCATCTTCGATATGGAAGAGGATGTCAATGCCTCTATTATATTAGGGAGACATTTCCTTGCTGCCAGGAGGGCCCTAATTAATATGCAAAAAGGTGAATTAACATTGAAGGTGAATGATGAACAAATTGTACTCAATGTATTCAAAGCCCTGCCACATACTTATGACTATAAGGATTGCATGAAAGTGGATGTGAATGATCCCCTGGTACAAGAGGCATTAGAAGAAGAAGAGCTCAATGAATCACTAGAGTGCTTTGTTGATGTTATGGTTGGTGAAATTGAAATGATAGCACCACCCAAGAAAGCATTATATACTCCTTCAAAGGAAGAGGGGCCATCAAAGCTTGAATTAAAGTCGCTACCTTCCTCTTTGAAATATTTTTTTGCTTGGGGAATCAGAGACATATCCAGTGATCATTAATTCTTCACTAAACACTTGTGAAGAAGAGGCATTAATCAAGGTACTGAAGGAACACAAAATAGAAATTGGATGGACTATTGGTGATCTTAAGAGAATAAATCCTGCAATGTGTATGGACAAAATTGTACTTGAAGAGGATGCTAAACCATGGTGCAAGCACAAAGGAGGCATAATCCTACAAAGAAGGAAGTGGTTCAAAAGGAAGTGATGAAGCTGTGGGAAGCCGACATTATTTACCCAATTTCTGACAACCCTTTTTCTTGTCATTTTCTAGTTGTTTTTTTATTAGATTTTATTTAGTTACATAGTATTTTGGTGCAAAAATCCCCTTTGGATGCTACTTTGAGTTGTTTTAGTATTTTTATGATTTCAGGTGAAATTTGGAGCAATTTGGCAGAGTATGGAGCTAAGAACAGGAAAGATGGCAACCTCCCCCTAGGAGGTAAATGCCCAACTGGCATTTAGCACCAGCAAGGGATTCAAGCATGCACGAGCTCACTCACTATTGGGTGTTAAATGCCCAATATGGAATTTAACGCCAACAGTTACTAGCAGCATATACAATTTATAATCAACATCATTCAGATAGAAGAAGCATAATAATAAGTGTAAAATCAATAAAAAGGAACTTACAGGAACACCTGCAGCCTCATCTAATCCTAAGCATAGCTTCTTTTGCACCTAACAATGCTTTATTAACTACTTTCTTATTGGGTTTAGGAACTTACTCTATCCACTATGAGAATTGCATTTTCAATATCAACAGAAAAGAAAAGCAAGAACATGAGAGCCTGAAGTGTAAAAACATGACCAAAATTAACTAAAAAAAATATAGAATCATTCAGCAACCAAAAATTAGTAAAGCCAGTCCAAATTAACAAAATCAGTAAATCCAGTATTAACAAAATCAGTGCAAATTAACAAAAGTATTAACAAAATCTGCAAATCAGCATTCAGCAACTCAATATTATTAATAACAGTGCAAATTACAAAACAAGCAAAAATAATTCCAAGCAACAGATCTTACTGGCGACGAGGGAGGAAAGGAAGTGACGGCGACGGAGGAGTGGGAACCACCGACAAAGACATAGAGAGAGCTCGAATAGAGGAGACGATGACCGAGAACGATGAGAGGAGAGGAGAGTATGAGACCTTCCTACGACGGTGGTGAAAGGAGGAAGGATGAGAAGAGGGATGGCGGTTGCGGGCTGCGTTCGAACTTCCGCCAAACAGAGCTTCCAACCTTCCACACACGACGCCACACCCACCATCTGTGTGGAGGAAAAGAGTGGCGATGAATTCGAAGAGAAATGATGGCTACGGGCTACGTTCGAAGTTCGGAGGAGAAGAGTTTGGCCGTTTGGGGACTAGGGTTCTCCAATTTTCAGAGAAAAAGAGAGTGGTGTGGTCTGGGATGGCAAATACGGGGGATATTGGGGTAGGGCATGGTGTTTTTTATATAAACTTAAACAGCGCCGTTTTGAGGTAGCCATAGAACCGAAAATCTATAAAAAAAACCAAGCTGGTGCTGACGGTTCACCGGTTAACCGCCGGTTCTGCCAGTTTTTAACCAATTTTTTGCTAAACGATCTTTATAGTCAACCGAACCAATTAGATCACCAGTTTTTGGTTGAACCACCTGGTCTGGTTTGGTTTTCAGAACCATGACTAATCCTCTTGGTTAAGGTTAGGAGCTCTATTTATTTCTATGGATTAAAATGATTTCTTTTCTATTTTAATTATGTACTGATTCAATTTCAAGGATTGTTTTTGTTTTTAATCTTATGAATCTGGGTGGAACGAGAGTGTGATCCTTATTCTACATGAGTTCTTGTGATTCTCGAGAGAGTTATCTCGCTTGAACAACAGCTTGAAAACAAATTCCTCCTTAACTGCTAATTACATGAACTAATTGGGATATGTGACATATAATCCTGTTACCTTTGGGTAATTAGGGTTTTTGTGGCCATAAACTATTTTTTGAACTTAACCCTCTAAGCAGAATTAAGTGACCACGAAAGTGGCAGTTAATGACAGTTAAAGGAGGCTAAATCACTAAGAGATTAGGGTTTAGATATTTACAGTTTGTTATTGAATGAATCATGCATTCTTAAAATAGTTGGTAAGAACTTTTAATCCAGAAAAGTAATCATCTCCAAAGCCTTAACTGTTTCTTTTACTATTTTCACACCAAACCCTTATTTGCTTTCCTTATTCTCTTGTTTATTGTTCTATGTGAATTTCAACCAACAACACCTCTTTTTGATTCACCTAACTAAGCTAGTTGGACAACGATTGTTGCTCAATCCAGCAATCCTCGTGGGATCGACTCTCACTCACCTGAGGTATTACTTGGATGACCCGGTGCACTTGCCGGTTAAGCTATGGGATTCTCGAATTCCCATACCAAGTTTTTGGTGCCGTTGACGGGGATTGTTTGTGATAGATTAGGTATTTTTATTGGTTTTATTTATTTACTTTTTCTATTAATTTTTATTTTCAATTTTATTTATTTTCCCTTTAGTTTCGAATTTTGTTTTATTTAATTTCCTTTAGTTTCTGTTTTAAGTTTGGTGTCCCTTTAGTATTTTTCTCTTTTTATTTTCGAAAATTTTAGTATTTTTCTCTTTTTAGTTTTCAAAAATTTTTAGGTTATTTCTCATTCTTATTTTAGAAATTTTAGTTTAAGTTTACTTTAATTTATTTTATTTCTTATTTTTTAGGATATCTCACTGGTAGCTCTCTATACTTTGACATAGAGACTCCCACTTTTCTTTGTCTCTTGTTTGTTTATGAGCAGGAACAGGAATAAAGAGCCCCTTCTTGAGTTTGATTCTGAACCTGAGAGGACACTGAGGTGACATTTGCAACAAGCTAGAGCTTACAAAGCCAGAGAGAATCTCAAGGAAACTTTCGAGATGAGCATCCAAGGAAGGTGCTTGGCTCATATACTGCACCCACTCCTGACTTCTATGGGCATAATATAGTTGTGCCTGCTATTGGTGTAAATAACTTTGAGCTTAAACCTTAACTGATCACTCTGGTGCTGCAGAATTGCCAGTTTGATGGACTCTTGTAGAAAGATACAAATTTATTCATCTCTAACTTTCTACAGATCTGTGACACTGTAAAAACGAATGGAGTGAATCATGAGGTCTACAAGCTCATGCTCTTCCCATTTGCTGTGAGGGACAGAGTAAAGCAGTGGCTTGATTCTCAACCCAAGGAGAGCCTGGACACATGGGACAAGGTGGTCACTGGATTTCTGACCAAATTATTTTCACCACTGAAACTGACTAAGCTTAGGGTGGATGTCTATACCTTCAGACAAAAATATGGAGAGTCCCTCTATAAAACCTGGGAGAGATGCAAGCTGATGACCAGGAAGTGCCCTCTTGATATATTTTCTGAATGGACCAGGCTGCAGATCTTTTATGATGGCCTTTCTGAGATGGCCAAGATGTCACTAGACAACTCTATAGGTGGTTCCTTACATATAAAGAAGACGCTTGAAGAGGAAAATGAGCTTTTTAAGATGGTTGCCAACAACCAGTATTTATACACTTCTAAGAGGAACACTATGAACAATGGGACTACTCAGAAGAAAGGAGTCATGGAGGTGGACACACTGGATGCCATCTTGGCTCAGAACAAGATCATGTCCCAACAAATTAGCATAATCTCTTAGTACTTAACAGGGATGCAAGTCTCAGCTGTCAACACTCAAGATGCATCCTATGACTTGACTGGGAGCTATAACCAAGGGGACGCTTGTGGCTATGCTCAACCTACCACCGAGCAAGTTTATTACATAGGCAACTCTTCCAAAAATCCCAACAATAATCCATACTCGAATACTTTTAATCAGGAATGGAGGAATCACCTCAATTTTGGGTGGAGGGAGTAACCACAAAAGGCCCAACAGAACTTCAACAACAACCAGGGTGGATCCAATCAGAATAGGTTTATCACCCGGCAGTTAACCACAAAAGGCCCAACAGAACTTCAATAACAACCAGGGTGGATCCAATCAGAATAGGTTTATCATCCTATGACATGACTGGGAGCTATAATCAAGGGGACGCTTGTGGCTATGCTCAACCCACCACTGAGCAAGTTTATTACATAAGCAACTCTTCCAAAAATCCCAACAATAATCCATACTCAAATACTTTTAATCAGGAATGGAGGAATCACCTCAATTTTGGGTGGAGGGAGTAACCACAAAAGGCCAACAGAACTTCAACAACAACCAGGGTGGATCCAATCAGAATAGGTTTATCACCTGGCAGTTCCAGCCCTCTCAGCAGCAACAAGGACACTTTCAAAGCCAAGACACTTCTAACTTAGCCACAATAGTTGCTGAATTTTCCAAGACCACTCACAGCTTTATGCAAGAGACAAGAGCTTCAATTCAGAATTTGGAAGTACAAGTGGGTCAGTTGAGCAAGTGGATACCTGAGAGACCTCCTAACACTCTTCCCAGTAACATAGAGGTAAATCCAAGAGAAGAGTGTAAGGCCCTTGTCATGGCCAAGGAGGCTGAGCCAAAAGAGATCCATGCTACTGAGGAATTAAAGGAAGAAAAGGCTCAACAAGAGACTAGAAGCATATTGTTATACACCCCATTGGTGGCACATGAGCCTAAAGTACCACACCATTAGAAGATTCAAGAGGAGACCAAGGATGAGCAATTCAGTCAGTTCTTGGAAATCTTTAAAAAAGTTGCACATCAATTTTTTTTGCTGAGGTCTTGGAGAAGATGCCTCCCTATATGGCCTTCATAAAAAGCATACTCTCTGAGAAGATGGCCTTGAGGGGAGATGAAACTGTGCTCTTGACCAAGGAGTGCAGTGCACTGATTTAGAGGAAGCTACCCAAGAAGATGCCAGACCCCAAAAGCTTCCTGATCTCCTATACCATTGGGAATATTACATCTGAGAAGGCACTGTGTGATCTTGGTTCAAGAATAAATTTTATGCCGCTCTATGTAATGAAGAAATTGGGGAGCCAAGAAGCGCAACCTACAAGAATAGCACTGGAGATGGCTGACAAGTCTCGAAAGCAAGCATATGGGCTAGTGGAGAACGTACTGGTCAAGGTTGGAGAGCTATTCCTCCTGGCAGATTTTGTGATACTTGACATAGGAGGGGATACAGATGACTTCATAATTATAGGAAGGCCATTCCTAGCCACTAGAAGAACCCTAATTGATGTTAAGAGGGGTGAATTGGTGCTAAGGTTACATGAGGATTACATGGTTTTTGACGATTAGATTCTTGCTAGTATAGAATTTCATAGAAATATAATCATGTTGTAAGTATAGTTTCTAAACCAACAAAGAATCCTTTCGTACAAAAGTTTTGGTTGTCACTTAAGCAAACCCAATAAAATTTATAACCGAAGTATTTAAACCTCGGGTCGTATCTCAAGGAATTGCAGGGAAGTATAATTTATTATTGGTTATGGAAAAAAAGGTATATTTTTGGGTTTTTGAAATAGAGAACAAGTAATTTAAATGGCAAGAAAAATAAATTAATAATCATAAAAACTCTTAGCAAGGTATGAGAACGGGAAATTCCATCCTAGTTATCCTTATCAGGTGTGATGAGCATTGTTTGTTGCTCCCACTTAGTTAACCCTTACTAAACAAAGGAAAGTCAAGTGGACTAATCAACATGATTCCTCAAGTCCTAGTCAACTTCTATGGAAAGACTAGCTTTAGAGGGATCCAAATCAATCAGGAATTTCCAATTCTCAATCAACCGTTGAATTTGACAACTCAAGTGTTACCAATTATTTAACCAAAGCTAAAAGGGGAAAAATCTAAATTATTTTATATCATAAATAGAAGAAAGCAATCATAAATCTGAAATACCTCAAATTGCATTAAATAAAATATTCAAATCTAACATGAAGAGTTCATAAGCCAATTTGGCAACATAAGTAATTAACAAGTAAAAGCATTAGAGTAAATAAAAGTAAAAGAGGAACATTGAACCTAGAATTTGGAGAAGAAATAAACCTAACCTAAGAGAAATCCTAATCCTAAAACCTAAGAGAGAGTAGAGAGCCTCTCTCTAAAAACTACATCTAAAACCTAAAATTGTGAATTTGAATGTTGTGTCCATTTCCCCACTTTATAGCCTCTAATATGTGTTTTCTGGGCTAGGATTTGGTCTGAAAAGGATCCAAAAATCGCTAGGGCAAATTCTACAACTTTCTGCACGTGGCGTCCGTCACGCGTGCGCGTGGGCCACGCGTGTGCGTCATTTGGAAATTTTCCTTGTCACGCGTATACGTCAGTCACGCATACGCGTCACTTGTACTTTGCGCTAGACATGCGTTCGCGTCATCCACGCGTGCGCGTCGCGTGGGTTCTGCAGGAGTCATGCGTCTGCGTCGTCCATGCGTGCGCGTCGCTGCCATTTTCTTCAAAATTTCATTTTTGCGCGTTCTTTCCACTTTTGCATGTTTCCTTTCTATTCTCTAAGCCATTCCTGTCCTATAAAGCCTGAAAATACTCAACACACAGATCACATCATCGAATGGTAATAAAGGATAATTAAAATTAATAATTTTATGGTCTGGGAAACATATTTTCACATATATTAAGGAATAAGGAAGGAATTGTAAAACCATGCATTTCATATGAATAAGTGAGAAAAGACTTGATAGAAACAACTCAATTGAGCATAATATAAATTATAAAATAGTGGTTTATCAGTTTTCAAAGTTTTTAAACCTCTACCACTCTCTGACAAAAAAGGTACCTGTATACAAAGCTCAATGCTTATGCCCTGTCACTTGGTGGAAAGACATACACTTCTCCCTGACATCAAACCTAAGTTTAGTGTTGGGCATTCATCTCCCACCAAAGATAGAGGAGGCCCCAAGAAAATTCCTACTAAAAATTTCTCACCTGGCATGAAGGTGGTGCTCACTAGAAGCCCAGTCATACCACATACTATGAATAGGATCCTGTCTCTGGAGCATGTTAAGATAATTCATGAGAGTGCAGGAAAGAGGTTCACAATGAGGGGTGAAGATCTGAGCCTCTTTGACCCTCCTCCTTAGAGGAGTTGACCATCAAGCAAGTGATGGTAAAGAAACGCTTGTTAGGAGGCAACCCAACCATAAGTATCATTTAGTTTGATTCAATTTTATTTCAGTTTGATTTCATTTTGTTTTTTATTGATCTTTAGAGTTTTCCTAGGTTTTCTAATGTTTGTGATCATGTACAACGTTTAGGACAGGGACAGAGATATTCCGACAGAATAACAGAACACCATGGAGAAGACATGCTTGGGGTGCTAAACTCCAAGGACGACGTTTGAAATAGCGTTACCGTCGGCGTAGAAATTTCTTCTCGGTAAGAGGAAATATCTTAGTTGCAAGTATAGTTCCAAACCAACAAATAACGCAACAATCAAAGTTTAATTTTGTTTGTCACTTAAGCAAACCATTAAAAATACCGAGAGTATTAGATCTTGGGTCATCTCTCAAAGGAATTGTAGTGAGGTATGCGTATTATTGGTTATGAAGTCCAAGGGGTGGTTTGTAATAAGAAGACTACAATCTAAATGACAAGAAAATAAAGAAAATAACTAAAGATAACAAATACTAAAAAGAGGCATTCATGACAAGGATTGAGAACTAAGGCTTTCTATCCTAGTCATTAATTATCATATAATACTTAACAAGAGCTAATCTTATTTCGTCATCTCCAACATTAGAAGAAGGTATAATATTATCTTCATATTGAGAGAAAGTCAAATAAGCCTAGCTAATCCCAATCCATAAGTAATGTTAATGGATACAAGACTAACTAATCACTCTAGATCACCAATCTAAATTGGATATTAATGACTCAACATTGTCCAATTTCTCTTTCTAAGCCAAAAATGCTCAAAAGCTACTCTAAAATCCTACCAAGCATTTTGTCAAACACTTGGAAGGTATAAAAGGAAAGCAGGGTAAAAGGGTAAGAATAATAAAATATAAAACTACTCAATGCAAGAAATCAATAACAATAACTTAAAGAAGCAATAAAAGAACATAAAAATCAAATTGCATTAAAGCAAATTAAAAGTACCAAGAGTGTTCATAAAACTGAAGTTACATAAAAGGAAAATTAACAATGTAAACTAAGAGAACAAAGATGTAGGAACAAGAAATTGCAAGTAAAACTAGATGAAAACAAGAATCAAAACCTAAATCTAGAAGGAAATTAAACTAGAACCTTAATTTCTAGATAGAAGAGGGAGCTACTCTCTCTAGAACTAAACTAAGGCATGTTTCCTACACTACCTAATTGCTCCCACCTTTCTCCATCTTGAATTCAGCCTCTAATAGCTTCAAAAATGAGTTGGATTTGGGCTTGGATGGCTCAAAAATCGCCCCCAGCATATTCATTTTAATGAGGTCACATGATCAGCGTCACGCGTGCGCGTCTCCTTGCGAATTACCTCCTCACGCGTACACGTGGGTGACGCGTGCACGTCACTTGGCAAAATACTCTCTCACGCGTACACATAGATGACACGTGCACGTGGCCATGAATCCTCCAAATGCTTATTTCTTCATGAATTCTCCACTTTGCATGCTTTTCTCTTCACTTTTTCCATCCAATCCTTTCTTTGGAAACCTGAAATCACTCCACAAACATATCAAGGCATCAAATGGAATTAAATTGAATTAGATTTAGCTATTTTAAGGTCTAGAAAGCATGTTTTCATTCATTAAGCACAAATTAGGGAGAATTACAAAAGCATTTTATTTCATTGAATAAATGTGGGATAAGTTGATAAAATCTCCTGAATTCAACACAAGATAAACCACAAAATTAAGGTTTATCAAACCTTCCACACTTAAACCAAGCATGTCCTCATGCTAAACTCAAGAAAGAGATAAGGAGTATCAACATTTATTCAATGCAAACTATCTATATGCACCCTATCTAAATGCAATCTATCTAAATGAATGCAACTACTTGGTCAAAATAAATCAACTTCCAAGAATACATATATAAACATACAGGCTAAAGCAATCACAATCACATGAAATCCATAATTGAATTGAGCTATTAGAAAAGGATTTAACAACTTGAAAGAAGGGAGATGATCATAGGTGAAAACGTGTAATTGAGTGATTGAACCTTCACCGGATGTGTATCCGCTCTAGTCGCTCAAGTGTATAGGGTTGGTTCACTCAATTCTCCTCTAATCATGATTTCTAAGATTTATTTTTCATCTAACAATAAAAAATTATTCAATGCATGCATAAAAATATCATGAGGACTTATCCATAGGTTGTAATGGGGCTAGGGTCAAGGTAGGATTGTATATGGTCAAGTGAGCTTGAAAATTGAATCCTTGTTTAACTTAAGCTTCCCATCTAACCTATGACAACCTACAAAATCTAATGCAAACCTAACTACCCATTCTTCACTTTTTTCACACACATGCATTCTCCTTTTTTATCACGACACATATGCATTGTTTTTATTACTTTAACTTTGGGGCATTTTGTCCCCTTCTTATTGCTTCTTAAAAGTTTGCACCGTCCTCGGTGCAATTGATGCACTACTATTTCATGGTACTCTTGTACTTAATTGAGTGGATTTTATCCACTAATCTCACATTTATTCATGTAAATTGCATGTTTTACGTTTTCCTTCCTGATTTTGTGCTATGATTGAAAACATGTTTCTTTGGTCTTAATTTACCTAATTTTAATCCTCTCTTATTACCATTCGATGCCATGATATGTGTGTTAAGTGTTTTCAGAGATTACAGGGCAGGAATGGCTTAGAGGATGGAAAGGAAGCATGCAAAACTGGAAGGAATACAAGAAATTGAAGGAATTGCTAATGTTGTCAACCCTGACCTCTTTGCACTCAATCGATCATAACTTGAGCTACAGAGGTCCAAATAAGGCGGTTATAGTTGCGTTGGAAAGCTAACATCCGGGGCTTCGCAATGATATACAATTTGCCATAGTGGCCATGCAGCTAGGTGATGCGCATGCACACATTGGCGAAAAGTCCATCGGCGCGCACGCACACCTGGCGCGTACGCGCAACATGTGCGATGTACTGTCATTGCGAAAATCGCTGAAGGTGATTTTTGGGCTGTTTTTGACCCAGTTTTCGGCCCAGAAAACATAGATTAGAGGCTGCAGAGTGGGGGAATCAATCCATTCATCATTCACTTTTCATTCACACAATTTTAAGTTTTAGATGTAGTCCTCTAGAGAAAGAGGCTCTCTCCTCTCTCTTAGGTTTTAGGATTAGGATTTCTTCTTCTTCTCAATTCCAGGTTCAATGTTCTTTTAATTTAGTTTCTCTTTTATTTTTTCATGAACTCCATGTTAGATTTGATTTCTTTATTTAATGCAATTTGAGGTATTTCATATTTATGATTTTAATTTAGCTTTTTACATTCTTAGCTTGTGTTGAGTAAATGGAGACATTTGAGTTATCAAACTCCTTGTTGATTGAATATTGGAATTCTTTGCTGATTGATTTGAATTCCCCTAACTCTAGTCTTTTCTTAGGAATTGACTAGGACCCGAGGAATCAAATTGATTTATTCACTTAACATACCTTCATAGTTAGAGGTTGACCAAGTGGGAGCAAAAGCCAATTCTCATCACAATTGATAAGGATAACTAGGATAGGACGTCCAATTCTTATACCTTGCAAGGGTTTTCATGATAATTAGTTTACTTCCTTGTCATTTACATTCCTTGTTCAAACCTTTCAAAAACCCAAAAAGATACTTTTCTCATAACCAATAATAACACACCTCCCTGCAATTCCTAGAGAGATTACCCGAGGTTGAAATACTTCGGTTATTAATTTTTATTGGGTTTGCTTTAGTGACAAACAAGTTTTTGTATGAAAGGATTCTTGTTGGTTTAGAAGCGATACTTTCAACGAGACTTTATTTGTGAAATTCTTTACTAGCAAGAATCCGTTCGTCAGTATTCAAAGATGAGCAAGGGGGTACGACGACTTTTTGGGTTGCCACCTTCAGCTAGTTGATCAACCAGCTGCTGTGTGTTCTTTCTCCTGCTTTCGTCTTTGCTTATGATGACTCACCCATGAAAAATAGAAAACAACACCGTAAGATGAGAAATTGCAAAAGCAAGAAAGCATATATTGTTGGAATGAGGTAAGAACCACTAGAATGAAGTGAGTGAATTAGCGTGACATTGATAAAAGTGGTGTGTGAGTTCTAAGTTGCATGCGGTTTAGAATACACACTAGCATAAAAAGCTATGTCACAAATACACCAAAGAAGTATACACTTGACTCATTCTAGTGTGCTTGAAATCCTTCAAAGAAACATGTATGTTAAGATAAACAAACAAGTAATAAAAAAGCATGAAACCACTCAAGTAAATAATCAAGCAATTGTGAATTGGATAATGAATGGACATTCATTGATGTGTAAGTAAACTTAGTGAACCAAATGAAATATAGAGCTCACACATCAAACAATGACACATATTGAAGTTTGTTTGAAACACCCAAGTGACATAGAGGTAGAACACATGGGTGCTATAGAACTTAGGACAAGAGAGCTAGAGGTTAAAATCAATCATATAGCAAGCATGGTCCACAAAGCCTTAAAAAGCTCAAAAATATGTCACTAGGTAAGCTTACGATCCAATTTCACAATTCCACAATCTCAATGCATGAAATAGGTGATGTTAATAAAAATCAATCATAAACAAGCATCTCCTAACAAAAAATGCATTGATAATACATAATTGCCTCATCATAGATAATGAAATCAAATTACATGGTGGCTAGCTACAAATGCAATTCAAAAGATGTAGAAAACATTGAAGGCAATGTCATACGTACTTGGTATTCAAAAATGTTAAGCATGAAAAATTCAAAACCAAGTAACAAAGTGTAACCTCAATAAAGGAATCCAACAATAAAAATTAACAAAGACAATTATGTTAAAATAACATCAAGTTAATAATAAGCAGCAATGAATAGCAAAAAAAATTAATAATCCAACACTTATCATGAAAAATAAGAAAATAAAAAAAATTAAACTAACTGAATGCTAACTAACTAATTAACCAAAGAAAATAATGGTTAATGGTGGTGGTAGATGATGGTTGAGTGATGGAAAGAAAAGAGGAGAAGAGAGAAGAAGAAAAGAAATGGAGAGAAGAGAAGGAAAGAAGTGAGTGAAACAGGGCAGAGGGTCACGCGTACGCGTCGGGTCACGCATACGCGTGCATGGCTGAAATGGGGTGCGATGCGCACGCATCGTTGACGCACACGCTTAAGTGAAGAGAGAAGAAGATAACGCGTACGCGTGGGTGACGTGTACGCATGGGTCAAAATTGGGCTAGATGCACAATTTCAGCACACTAAGCGCACAACTCTCTGGTTTTTGTACTGCACCTAAAAATTTTAGGGGTCACGTGTACGCGTGGGCGAGGTGTATGCATGAAAGGATGGAATTCTTGGGGTCAAGGGTATGCGTGGCTGGGTTCTATGTTTTTCAAAATTTTCCAATTTGTTGCACCAAACCAAGCATTCCAAACATCCAAATAGCTGCCAAAACACTATCAAACCTTATTTAACATACTAGACTCCTAAATAAACCAAACATGAAATCAAACCTATTTTAAGATGCAACTAATCAATATATACAAGACTATAAAAGGAAGAAAACTAACTGTTCATACGCTAGACCAAACTATATGGTCCGGGTTGGACGAAGACAAAACAACCGAACTCTTGTAAGGTTGGCTCGTCACCGACCTCTTCCTAAAGAGTTCGGTCAAATCACCATAGAGGCCCGAGTAGGCCCAAAGCAGTGGATCGCAGCCCACTCGAAGGCGGCTGGCCAAAAGATAAGTGATCTCACCCACAAAAGATAAAATAAGATAACAAACTTATCTCAAGGAATGTCACTCCACACTACTATAAATACACTAGAGCACCCAGGTATAACTCATACTCCAATTTTATAAAAAACCTGCATAAAGCCCATACTAACTTAAGCATCGGAGTCTCTTGCATGTAGCACCACCCCCCGGTGATCAAGGTCTAGCTACATCTCAAGCTCCAAACAAGTCAGACACGGAAGCTCCGATCACACCGGAAGATCTCGTCCAAGATCGACCACAACGTTTCAAGTAACCCTCGGAACATTGGCGTCATTGCCGGGGAATCTGGAAGTCATCCCATCACCATGGCAAATAACCCTGCCAACGACCTTAACTCCATATTAGAAGAAGGAATGCCATTCAAGAACACGGATGCCACACCAACCTCCCTAAAGGACACACACCAATCCAAGGAAGACAAACAACCTCAAAACACAGAAACCATAGATGCCATCCGTGAACAGCGGGATCGCCTCAAACAGCTCGAACAAGAGGCCGAACGTCAATGAGAGGCCAAGAGAGACCTCCGAAAAGAAACAAGGCGACATCGAGAGCTGGAAGACAAGGTCCTAAAGTTCGAAGCCAGCCTCAAAACTAAGACCACTCGATCCAATTGGGAGGATAGTTCTCACAAGGATCAAGACCCGTTCACAAAGGAGATCATGAAAGCTAAAGTCCCAAAAGACTTCAAAACTCCTGACATGACCCCATACGACGGTACGTGATACGTGCTTCAAATGTTCGTGATATAAAGAGTTCAAGTGTTATTTAGAAGATACTAGTTTACATTTTTAGAATATTTTAATTTAATATATTTTGATTTTGTTTATTTAATTACTAGCTTGTGCCTTATGTTTATGGGTTTTAGGGCTTTTCTTTGTTTTAACCTAATAAAACATTATAAATACCTCCTTAGCTATTGTAGTCGCAATATAAAATTTTTAGAGGTTTCAAAACCCCTTTTTGGTTTTGTGATGAAACCATGGTGTGGACAATTGAGGTTGAGGAGTCCCTCTCTTGTTACATCGGGGAATTGAGTAGAAGGTTGAGGAGTCCCTGATGATTAAATTTTTGATGCTTTAGAATTTCACAAATGAAATCTCGTCGAAGTATAGTTTCTAAACCAAGCAATAATCCTTTCATACAAAAGATTGTTTGTCACTAAAACAAATTCCTAAAATTAATAACCGAAGTATTCAAACCTCGGATCGTTCTCCCTAGGAATTGCAATAAAGTGTCTTGTTATTGGTTATGAGGTATGTTTGGGGTTTTTGAGATAATAGGCAAAAAATATAAATGGCAAAGAAAATAACTAACAACTAACAAAGCTCTTGGCGAGATATGAGAACTAGAAGTCCTATCCTAGTTATCCTCCTCAATTGTGACCATAAATTGTTCATTGCTACCTGATGAGAGAACTTTTGCATGGTCTAGAAATTTGCGGATAAATCCTCGTTGCAAGTAGTGGATGAATTAATTCTGATTCCTCAGGTCCTAGTCTTTCCTTGGGAAATACTAGAGTTATTGGAACTTGAATTAATTCTTGAAGAATTCCAATTTTCAATCAACAATGAGTTTGATAACTCAAGGGTCACCAATTATTTAACCAAAGCCGAAAGGGAAAAATAAATCTAAATTGAATTGAAAGCAATCTTAAACAGAATAAAACAATCATAATCTGAAATACCTCAAAATGCATTAATAAAAGAAATCAATTCTAACATGAAGTTCGTAAATCAACATTAACAAACTGAAATAAAATAATAGAATAAATAAAGAACCTGGGATTGAGAGCCACTCCTAAAACTAAGAGAAATCCTAAATCCTAATACTAAGAGAGAGGAGAGAACCTCTTTCTCTAAAAACTACATCTAAAACATGAAAAGTGAATTATGAGAGCCTCCCTATGAATGGATACATTCCCCCACTTTATATCCTCTAATCTGTGTTTTCTGGGTCGCAAACTGTGTCGAAAACAGCCCAGAAATCGCTGGAGAAGATTTCAAATACGCTGATTTCCGTCACTGCGACGCGGCCGCATGGATCACGCGGTCGCGTCGCCTAGAGTCAGGGAAACTATAACATATTATATATCAAATCGAAGCCACAGACGTTATCTTTCCAACGCAACTGAAACCGCATCGTTTGGACCTCTTAGCTAAAGTTATAGCCGTTTGAGTGCAAAGAGGTCAGGCTGGACAGCTTAGCAATTTCTCCAACTTCTTGTATTCCTTCCTCTTTTGCATGCTTCCTTTCCATCCTCTGAGCCATTCCTGCCCTGTAATCTCTGAAATCACTTAACACACATATCAAGGCATCTAATGGTAATAAGAGAGGATTAATAATAAGCAAATATAAGATCAAAGAAGCACGTTTTCAATCATAGTACAAAATCAGGAAGGAAATATAAAACTATGCAAATATTATGAATAAGTGGGTAAAGAGTTGATAAAATCCACTCAATTGAGCACAAGATAAACCATAAAATAGTGGTTTATCACTACCACTTAGTCAACCTCTAACCATGGAGGAAAGTCAAGTGGATGAATCAATTTGATTCCTCAAGTCCTAATCAACTCCTAAAGGAAAGACTAGCTTTAGAGGCATTCAAATCAATTAGCAACTTCTAATTATAAATCAATCAAAGGAATTAGATAACTCAAGAGTCACTAATTACTCTACCTAGGCCAAGAGGAACAAAATCTATACTAAAATCCAACCAAGCATTTTATCAAACACTTTGAAGGCACAAAAGAAAAGCATAGTAATTTGACAACTAGAATGAAATCTAACAACTATTATTGCAAAGAATTAATAACAACAATCAAAAGAAGCACAGTTATTATGAATTACCTTGAATTGAATGGAAAGAAAATAGAAGAGACAAGAGTAGATCTACAACAAAACATAAAAGCATCATAAAGGAAATTACAACAAAAGGATAGAAGAAGAATGAATATAACAACAAGGAATTGAAAGGTAGAAGTAGATGAGAGCAAAGATTAAAACCTAGATCTAAAAACTAAACCTAATCCTAGTCCTAATCCTAGAGAGAAGTGAGAGCTTCTCTCCCTAAAACTAACTCTAAACTAATCCTAATGAGTGTGAATGATGGAATCCCCCTTGCTCTTCAATCCTTGGCTTTAAATAGCATTTTTGGCGCCAAAGTTGGTTGGATCTGGGCCCCATAACCCTTCTGAATTCGTTGGCCATGTTTTCATTAAAAAATCATATACCAGCACCGACGCGTACGCGCACAGCACGCGTACGCATCCATGGGGTAATTCGCAAGGTGCGCGTAAGCACCTAATGCGCGCGCACGTCCATGGGCGAGTTCAATTCTTTGGCTTTTCAAGGTCTTCTCCACTTTGTATGCTTTCCTTTCACTCCTTTGATCCTTCCTAGCCCTTTTCAACCTGAAATCACTTTACAAACACATCAAGGCATCTAGTGGAATAAAAGGTGAATTAAATTTAGCTAATTAAGGGCCTAGAAAGCATATTTTCACACTTAAGCACAAATTGGGAGACAATCATGAAACCATGCTATTTCATTGAATAAATGTGGGTAGAAGGTCATAAAATTCCTTAAATGAAGCATAAGATAAACCCGACAAATGGGGTTTATCAACCTCTCCACACTTAAACTAAGCATGTCCTCATGCTTAAACCAAGAATGAAGTAATGGTATGGCATTTATTCAATGGAAACTAACTAAATGCAATCTACCTATATGCAACTATCTACATGAATGCAGTTGCTCGGTTGAAATTAATCAATTCCTCAAGAATACATATATAAGCACAAGGGCCAAAGGTAATAACAACCATGACAAACCACAATTGAATTGAGCTATTAAATATTTTTACAAACTTGCATGAAAGGAGATGATCATAGGTGGAAACATGTAATTGAGCATCAAACCCTCACCGGATGTATTTGCACTCTATTCACTCAAGTGTTTAGGGTCGATTCACTCAATTCTCCCCTAATCATACTTTCCAAGATTTGTTCTTCTTCTAACAATCTACATATATTTCATGCATGCAAACATCTATCAAGAGGTCTTTTCTTTAGGTTGTAATGGGGTTAGGGTCAAGGTAGGATGCATATATGGTTAAGTGAGCTTAGAATTTGAATCTTTGATAAGCTTAAACTTCCCACCTAACCTATGACATCCTATACAATTTCAAAGCTAACCTAACTACCCATTCTTCTCACTTTTTCACATACTCATGTATTTTCTTTTCATTTCACAACACATATGCATTGATTTTATTGAGCTTTACTTTGCTTTTGGGCATTTTGTCCCCCTTTTTATTTCTTTCTTTTTCTTCTTCTTTCTTTTCTATTTTTTTCTTTTTTTCTTTTCTTTTTTTTTCTTTTGTTTTTCTCATTTTTTTTTCTTTTTGCAATAAAGTATATACAAAAGTATGAATGCATAAGGTCTATACATTCATTACACATGAGCATGTACCCAATTCCCAATATTTACAACAAAAATACAAAACTACCCTTTTATTCACCCAATGTCCCAAGGTTCCCACACTTGAATGATACTCACACACACTCGCCTAAGCTAATTAAAGATCCAAATAGAGGACAATTATTGTTTTTCGCTTTAAGGCTTGTAATGTGCTAAAATAAGAACAAGTGGGTTAAGCATAGGCTCAAATTTGCTAACAATGGAAGATAAAAGGTAAGGCCATTTGGGTAAGTGAGCTAAATGAAATATTGGCCTCAATCATATAAATGTATGTATACACAACATAATGGACATAAAGAATTAAATAAATCAAAGATCACAATTATAAAAAGAGAATAATGCACACAAGAAGGAAAAATAAATGGTTATAAGATGTAACCACACTATTAGGCTCAAAACTCACTTGCTTTTGTTCTTAGCTCAAAAATCATGTTCCACGATATATATAATTTAAGCAAGTTCAACGAAAAGTTTTCACTCAAACCAATTGAGGTACCCTAAAGATAGAAATCTTGAAAATTTTCATTATTTTGACTAAGCTTATTTTGAATATATATATGCAAAATTAAGAAAAATGCAAATAAAAATCCTAAAAACCTAAGATGAAATGCAAAAGTGTTGGGATTAGAAATTTGTCATCCAAAATCGCCAATTGGTCAGACGACCTCCCCACACTTAAAGGTTTGCACCATCCTCGGTGCACTCAAAAATGAGCAAGGGGGTACGGCGACTCTCCGGATTGCTACCTTCAGCTGGTAGGTCAACTGGTGTTGCGTGTTCTTAGTCTTCCGCTTTCGTTATTGCTTGTGGTGCGTCCATCATGAAAATAAAAAATATAACACCATAAGATGAGAAGATATAAAAGCAAGGAAGCATACATTTTTGGAATGAGGTAAATCACTAGAATGAGGTGAGTGAATTAGTTGTGATATTCATAAAAGTAAGTGTGCATTCTAAGTTGCACGCGGGTTAGAGCACACACTAACATGAAAGGCTAAGTCACAATAGAAGCAAGCTCTTTATTCATTCTAGTGTGCTTGAAATGCTTTAAGTAAACTTGTAAGGTAAAACAATCATTAAAGAAGCATGAAAGCATTCAAGCTAAAAGCATTTGGATGCATATGATCATGAAATACAATACATTAAGGTAAAAGCACAACATCCAATATCAAGAGTTTGCATAATCAAAGAATAAGGTTCAAATCACATGGTGGCCAAATCATGCAATTCAAGAAGAGTTACAAGCTCGAAGGCAATTCTCATCACTTGGTATTCTTAAAAGGTAAGCATGAAAAACTCAAAACCAAGTAGCAAAATATAACCTCATCAATAGAGTCTAACAAAGATTATAAACATAATGATGTTAAGATAACATCCTTTTTTTAATACTCAGCAGCAATTAATGGTAAACGAGAATAACAATCCAACACTTACAGTGAAAAAGAGAAAATGAAATGAAAACTAACTAAAACTAAGCAACTAACTAACTAACTAACTAATTAGTTAAATAAAATAAATGGTTATCAATGGTGTTTGGGAGTGTTTGATGGGGGGTAGAAGAAGGGAAGAAGAAAGGAGGAGGAAAGAAATGGAAAGAGGAAAGGAAAAGAAATGTAGTGAAGGAAGTACATCCACGCGTACGCGCGCATGCCGCGCGCGCAGATTGTAGTGGATTGGGCGCGACGCGTACGCGCAAGGCACGCATACGCGTGCCTGGTGAACTGGAGATGAGGTGCGCACGCATCCATCGCGCTTACGCGCGGGTTGATGTTTGTGCCTCAGGCACAAAGTTCGCACAGTGCAGGCACAACTCTCGGGTCATTGGCAGGGGGTGGAACTTCTGCATCCACGCGGACGCGTCATGTGCGTGTGCGCGTGGAATGGCCGAAAAGCTTGGGCACACGTACACGCACCGTACGCGTACGCTTGGATGGTGCTCTGTTTTTCAAAAAATTTTCTATGTTTTTGCACCAATCCAAGCATTCCAAACCTCCAAACAGCTACCAAAACACCATAAAACCTTATTTAACATACTAAACTACCAAATGAACTTAACAACCTAAATTAAACATGAAATTAATCTAATTACCAATATGTACAAAAGAGAAAATGAAAAGAGGTTACCATGGTGGGGTGTCTCCCACCTAGCACTTTTGTTTATTGTCCTTAAGTTGGACTTATGGGGAGCTCCTCTCAAGGTGGCTTGTGCTTGTACTCATCCTGGAACATCCACCAATGCTTGAGTCTCCAATAAGCACCGTTCTTCAAAATTAATAACTCCAAGCTTGGGTGGAGTTCCTCACAAGCTATGAGCTCCCAAAGGTGATCCTCATGTATTCTCGGATCCCATATCATGTTTCCACACCCATCCTTGAATTGATCATTATTAGTCCATGTGGGTGGTAAGCAAAGTGAATTCTCAAAGAAATGACCAAACATCATTCTAGACCCAAGCATTCTAGTTCTACACCAACTCTTGCTATTAAGCTTTGAACATGTAACCATGGTGAACCTAGAATGGCATTTCCAACCACTGACCATCTCTTTTTTACTCTTAAAGCCACCAATATGTCTAAGTTGATCATCTATTTCAATCAAACCATATTCAAGGGGAATAATAAATCTTGAGTATAAGGAATTTACCCACTTGAATGAGAGAATAGATGGTGGTGGCTTGGGGGGAGGTATCTTCAATGTTCTTGCAAGCTCTACTCCTTTGTTTGCTTCCTTGCTAATCTCCACCTCTTCATAAACTTCATTTTCAATCCTTTGTTCATCATTTTTATCTAACTCTTCCCCATCACTCTAATCATAAATGGGAGGTTGGGAGAAATCTACCTCCACATTGCTTTCTATCTCATTAGGAGAAGGTTCTTCAAATTCAAAGGATTCACCACCTAGAAGCTTGAATGCATGATCTTCATCTCCAAGGGAATTCACTTTTTGCTCCATTCCTTATAAGTCTTCATTTAATAATTGTCGAGTGTGATTACCATGATGGGAATAGCCGAAGATGTGCTTGTGGCAATCAAGGATTTGGTATTTCCGATCGACTTCTATATCCTTGAAATGCCACCAATAGAGGGTAGAAGTTCCTCCTCCGTTCTACTTGGTAGGCCCTTCTTGAAGACCTCTAAATTCAAGTTGGATACCTTTACCGGTACATAGTCCTTTGAGGTTAGAGAAAAGACAATCAAGTTCAACTTGGAGGAAGCCATGAAACACCCACTCGAAGAGCATTCCGTCCTTCGATGTGATGTAATTGATGAGGTAGTAGCAGAAGTGCAAAGCGAAGATCACAACGAACTATGCTACCCTATTGTTGAGGAGCAAGATGATCAAGAGGGTGAACAAAGAAAATTTGTTGAAAATGATTCCCATGAGCTTGGTGAAAAAGAACCGCAATTGGAGGTAAGAAGTGAATTAAAGCCTCTTCCATCTCATTTAAAGTATGCATTCCTTGGGGACAATCAAGAGTTTTCAGTCATTATTGCTTGTGCGGTCTCTAGCCAAGAAGAGGAGAAGCTCATAGAAGTTCTAAGGAAGCACAAGAAAGTAATCGGTTGGAGCTTGGGTGACATTATGGGAATTGACCCGCATATGTGCATGCATCGCATCTTTCTCCAAGAAGGAGCTCGGCCGGTTAGACAACCCCAAAGAAGACTCAACCCAACTATCCTTGATGTGGTGAAAAAGGAGGTCACAAAGCTACTAGATGCGGGTATCATATATCTGATCTCCGATAGTGAATGTGTGAGTCCGGTCCAAGTTGTCCCAAAGAAATTGGGCATCACCGCCGTGAAGAAGGAAGATGGTGATGTGGTCACCACAAGAGTGCAAAATTCTTGGCGAGTGTGCATCAGTTATAGGAGGTTGAATGCCACAACGAGGAAAGACCATTACCCCTTGCCATTCATTGACCAGATGTTGGACCGACTTGCGGATAAATCCCATTATTGCTTTCTTGATGGTTTTACTGAATACTTCCAGATTCACGTTGCTCCTGAGGATCAGGAAAAGACCACATTTACTTGTCCCTTTAGCACTTTTTCTTACAAAAGGATGCCATTTGGGCTATGCAATGCACCCACCACTTTTCAGCGGTGCATGACAAGTGTCTTTTTTGATCTTATGGAGAGTTGTCTGAAAGTCTTTATGGATGACTTCAGTGTCCATGGAACTTCATTTGATAGTTGTTTAGAGAACTTGGCCAAGGTCTTGGCTAGGTGTGTTGACACTAACCTTGTCCTAAATTTTGAAAATTACCAGTTCATGGTAAGACAAGGCATAGTTTAGGACACGTAGTTTCTGTAGACCTGGCCAAGGTTAATGTCATTACCAGTTTATCTTACCCCTCATCTGTGAGGGAGGTCCATTCCTTTTTGGGGCATGCAAGATTCTATAAGCGCTTTATCAAGAATTTTAGCAAGATTGCATTGCCATTGTCGCGCCTACTCCAAAAGGACGTGGACTTTGAGTTTGATAGTGCTTGTGCGGAAGCATTTGAGGAGTTGAAGAGAGCTCTTACCACGACACCAATTGTGAGGGGCTCTGACTGGACGCAACTATTCGAGATCATGTGCGATTCATCAAATCACACCGTAGGTGCCGCGCTTGCACAGCGTGATGGTAAGCTCCCTTACATCATTGCTTACTCCTCAAAGACATTGGATGCCGCGCAATCCAACTATACCACTACTGAGAAAGAGCTTTTAGCCATTTTTCATGCATTAGATAAGTTTTGATCTTACTTGCTAGGCTCTAAGATAGTCATATACACGGATCATGCAGCTTTGAAGTATTTGCTGACAAAGAATTAGTCGAAACCTAGGCTCATACGTTGGATCTCGCTTTTGCAAGAGTTTGACATTGAGATTAGGGATCGAAGTGGGTCACAGAATTCAGTTGCGGACCATCTAAGCCGCGTTGAAAATCTTAAATATGACCCATTTTCGATTAATGACTTATTTCCCGTGGATAGTTTGCATGCTATTTCGGATAGCTTTCCTTGGTTTGCTCCCATGGCGAACTACTTGGTTGCTAAGATCTACCCTTCCAACTTTTCAAAACATCAAAGAGATAAATTGAGGAGTGACTCCAAATACTATATTTGGGATGACCCTCAATTGTGGAGGAGGAGAGTAGACCAAGTAATTCGTAGATGTGTCCCGGTATCCGAAATCCAACCCATTCTTGAGTCTTGTCATTCGTCCGAGTTTGGTGGCCACTTCGGCCCACAACGAACGGCTAAAAAAGTTTTGGATTATGGATTTTGGTGGCCCATACTATTCAAGGATGCTAATCAATTTGTGTGTCGTGTCACCAATGTCAGAAGTCGGAAAATGCATCTAAAAGGGATGAAATGCCTCAACAACAGATGTTGTTTTGTGAAATCTTCGATGTTTGGGGCATAGACTTTATGGCGCCATTTCCAAACTCAAGTGGGTATTTGTATATTTTGTTGGCGGTTGACTACGTCTCAAAGTGGGTAGAAGCGATACCTACTCGCCTTAATGACGCTAATATTATGATTTCTTTCATTAGAAATAATATTGTGTGCCGCTATGGGTCGCCACGAGCAATCGTGAGCGACCAAGGTTCTCACTTTTGTAACAGGAAGGTAGAAACACTACTCAAGCACTATGGGATATCACACAAGGTTTCAACTGTATATCACCCCAGACAAATGGGCAAGCGGAAGTGTCCAACCGAGAGATTAAGCAAATTTTAGAGAAAGTGGTAAATCCACAAAGGAAGGACTGGAGCTCTCGGTTGGGAGATGCATTATGGGCATATGAGAATGCCCGGATTTACAAAGAAATGACTAAGGCATTCCATGATCACCATATTCAAAAGAAGGATTTTCAAGAAGGTGACGAAGTTCTCCTTTACAACTCAAGGCTCAGATTCATGCCTGGAAAGCTTCATTTAAGATGGGAAGGTCCCTTCAAAGTGAAGGAGGTTAAGCCCTATGGTATGGTGGAATTGTTTGACCCTCAAAGTGCAGTAACCTTCAAGGTGAATGGCCACAGAGTGAAGAATGCTATAAATCAACCAAAGAAGTGGAAGTGCTCCTACTTGAGGATGCACCAAAAGGAGAGGAAGCTTAAGCTCAGGACCGTCCAACTTAAGGACGTAAAAGAAAAGTGCTAGGTGGAAGACACCCCACCACGGTATGATCGTTCTTGTATCTACTTACTTGCTTCTAGCATTAGGGTCTTTGTGAATTTTTTTTATTCTTGTTGTTATTGAGCTTGTTTTGATATGTTTTGATATGATAGGTTTTGTTGAATTTATTAGATTGTTGTGATATTCATTAGGTTTTTATCAATCTTGACATATTTTGTTGTACTGGTTGGAGTTGAGGAAAATGCCTCTTCTTGGGTATTGTATGATTTTATGAGTGTTTTCTCAACTTATCTAGCTGATTGAATGCCAAGAATGTGTTAAACTGCATTTTTCCTTGTTGTAAAAAAAGGGGCAACCACGCACAAGCGTACCGTGCGCGCGCGTCAACATGGTTTCACAACTCCTGGTACAAAAACTGGAGAGTTGTGCCCACATTATGCATGCTTTGTGCCAAGCAACCCACGCGTAAGCGTGCTTGACGCCTGCGTGCCCCTTGCTATTTCGCCGACCTACGAGCACGCGTGCTGTGCACGTGCGGGTCGGCTGTGCATCCTGCACTCTTTGGTACAAAAACCAGAGAGTTGTGGCCAATCCGTGCCTATTCTGTGCCTGCAACCCACGCGCAAGCGTGCATGACGTATCCGCATCGGTCGCCAAATAGAGCATCCACGCGTACGCGTGCTGTGCGTGTACGCGTCGTATATGCTGCACGCTATTGATGGTACAGAAACTCGAGAGTTAGGCCAACCTTGTACCAACACTGTGCCCTAGGCACAACTACTTTCACGCGTACGCGCCCTGAACGCGTATGCGTCCCTCTTTTCTCTGTGCGTCGACGCATAAGCGCGCTGTGCGCTCACGCATCGGTCGTTCGATGCAAATTAAACCCTTCATGCCCTTCCTTCTTTCTTTACCTCATTTCTTTCTTCCATCTTCTTTCTTCCATCACCTTTCTTCTCCTTCTATCATCTTCCACCCTTATCTCCGGCCACTTACCGATGACCACCACCACCTCCGGTGGCACTTATATTTCTTTCTCCCTTCTCTCATCCTCTACCAACACTCTGCCTTGCTCTCTTCCCCTTTCAAAGTTCTACTCCTTCTACCTCCCATCTCTTACTTTCTTTTGAAGTTTTCTTCCTCTAGTTGCATGTTCTATTCTGTTGCTCTCTTATTTTTCTTTTTAGTTGCATGATTCTATTACTTGGTTTTTGCTTTTTACTTTCTCTCTTTTCTTATTTTTCCGTGGATGTTGAACTTGAGTTTTCACCTTGCTTTGATAGATCCTTTTGTTATCTTTTGATGTCTTTGTAATCATGTGGTGTTGTGTTGTTGTTTGATATTTCATTTGGGACTCTACTTGATTGAGTTCTTCATACTTGCTCATTGCGTGACTATTGCACACCAAGTGTTCGAGGAAATACACCTATACCAATTTGGTTCATTTTGATCTTGTACTCTATATTTGGTGTTCCCTCCTCATACACTTGGGCTCTTTCAAGTGCATCGAGCTTATTTACTTCATGATTGCCAACTTAATGCTCATTTACCATGACTTGCTCTTTATTATGGATGCTTGAGTTTATCCCTCTCATGCCTTATTGCATGCCTTACTCACTCTTGCATCCCATTCTAAGTGTTGTGCCCATGCTTCTATAGTTGTTTTTGATCACATGTGCAGCTGTCATGTGTTCAAGACACACAATTTCTTTTTGGGCACCACTTCCCACTTGCACGTATTTTTCATGAGTTGAATCTTTGTGTTTAATGTTTTCCCTTTTTACTTCCTTTTCCAGGATGGCCACCAAGAAAGGCAAAGGGAAGGCGTCAAAGAAACCGGCCACAAAGAGGGCACCCCAAAGTCAAACTCAAGGCGCACCCTACACTAGGAGCTAAACCCCTCTCTAAGAAAGCAAAAACAACCGCTCCTATTGATGAAAATGAGAAGAGCAATCCGGAAAGGGACTCCTCAAGGTTCCCCAACCATTTCTGTGAACTTGTGTTTCCCTCCATGGTTGAAAGGAACTATCATGCCGAGCACCTACTCACCCCTCCAAACCATATTGCTCATTGTATTCTGCCCTGCATTGAGTGGTGAGGATGGGAGTTTCTGCTGAGAAAACCACAATAGGCCAACCTCTCGTGGGTGGTAGAATTTTACACCAATTACTACCTCCCTTCTCTTTAGTCAGTATACATGCGCCAAAAGCAAGTCCTGATTTCAGAAGAGGCTATTCAGTAAGTGCTTATTGTCTTACCGATACTGGAGGAAATGGATGGCTACCAAGAGTTCTTGCGTCGGCAGAGTGAATTTGGGTTTGATTGGAAATCTATTCTCTGAGTCATTACCGAGCCAGAGACATTTTGGACCCAAGGACGACTCCGGATGTGGCCCAAGTGCATTGATGCACGCTACCTCACTGTGGAGGTTAGAGCTTGGGTCCAAATTCTATCTTACTATGTGCTTCCTAGCACCCACAAGTTGTCCTTCACGGCAGATCTCACCCTCCTTGTTTGGTGTATTCTCACGGAGAGGCCAGTGAACATACTTCTCCTCATCAAACAAGCAATGGGTCAAGTACACGCTCGGGGTAATCTACCATTTCCAGCATTGGTATCTGACTTAGTTGCTGCTGAAGGAGTTCCTTGGGAGACCACGGACATGACGACCATAATTTCGACAAAGGGCGACATAGTCCCAAGCGGGAAATACTTACAGCCTCCCACAGACACCCCAAGCCTCAACATACCCCATCCACCTACTGTGCCTACCACCTCATCCGCACTACTGGTGCACGAAATTGCAATCACACTTTTGCAATCCCGCACAACTAACCAGCAAGTGCACTGGGTCGTCCAAGTAATACCTTACGCAAGTAAGGGTCGATCCCACGGAGATTGTTGGCTTGAAGCAAGCTATGGTTATCTTGTAAATCTTAGTCAGGATATCAGAAATTATCAAGATTGATTGTGAAAAGTAAGAGAACATGAAATAAGTACTTGTGTTGCAGTAATGGAGAATAGGTTGAGGTTTTGGAGATGCTCCATCTTCTGAATCTCTGCTTTCCTACTGTCTTCTTCTTCAAACACGCAAGGCTCCTTCCATGGCAAGTTGTATGCAAGGGTTTCACCGTTGTCAGTGGCTACCTCCCATCCTCTCAGTGGAAATGTTCAACGCACCCTGTCACGGCACGGCTATCCATGTGTCGGTTCTCAATCAGGCCGGAATAGAATCCAGTGATTCTTTTGCGTCTGTCACTAACGCCCCGCCCTCAGGAGTTTGAAGCTCGTCACAGTCATTCAATCATTGAATCCTACTCAGAATACCACAGACAAGGTTTAGACCTTCCGGATTTTCTTGAATGCCACCATCAATTCTAGCTTATACCACGAAGATTC
>NC_029772.3:76752552-76752775 GCF_000817695.3 Arachis duranensis
AAAATTTGGGAATGATTTGAGAGATTTGAAGAATGATTTTAGATTTTTGAAAATTTGAAAGTGAATGATGAGAGATTGAAACGTGTTTTTGTAGAAAAATATGGGTAAGAAGAGGAAAGTTTGAAAAAATTTGATTTGAAAACAAAGTTGTGGTCCCCCCACCTTTCTGGCGTTAAACGCCCAGAATGGCACCCATTCTGGCGTTTAACGCCCATTTGTTCCC
>NC_029772.3:76752838-76753266 GCF_000817695.3 Arachis duranensis
ACCCCTTTTGGGCGTTTAACGCCCAGCCAGGTGCCCTAGCTGGCGTTAAACGCCAGAATTCCTTTATCACTGGGCGTTTTTCTAAACGCCCAGGATGCTGCACACCTGGCATTAAACGCCCAGAATGGTGCCCATTTTGGCGTTTAACGCCCAAAATGGCACCATTCCTGGCGTTAAACGCCCAGAATGGTACCCATTCTGGCGTTTAACGCCCAAAATGCCCCTTACTGGCGTTTTTTCGCCAGTAAGCTCTTTTTCTCTGCTTTTTGAGCTGAATCCTTCTGTAACTCTGTGAATCCCTTCATTTTTGATACTTGCCTCTGTAAGAACAAATCATACAACCTACTAATGACTGGGTTGCCTCCCAGCAAGCGCTTCTTTACTGTCTTTAGCTGGACCTTCACTGAGAATCACTCAAGTCTCAGTTT
>NC_029772.3:76759376-76769029 GCF_000817695.3 Arachis duranensis
TTATAGAGAACTAGTAGCCTAGGGTTTACAGAAATGAGTAAATGATGTAAAAATCCACTTCTGGGTCCACTTGGTGTGTGCTTGGGCTGAGCATTGAAGCATTTTCGTGTAGAGACCTTTTCTGGAGTTAAACGCCAGCTTTTATGCTAGTTTGGGCGTTTAACTCCAAGTTTTATGCCAGTTCCAGCGTTAAACGCTGGAATTTCTGAGGCTGATTTGCCACACCGGTTTGGGCCATCAAATCTTGGGCAAAGTATGGACTATCATATATTGCTGGAAAGCCCAGGATGTCTACTTTTCAACGCCGTTGAGAGCGCGCCAATTGGGCTTCTGTAGCTCCAGAAAATCCTCTTCGAGTGCAGGGAGGTCAGAATCCAACAGCATCTGCAGTCCTTTTCAGTCTCTGAATCAGATTTTTGCTCAGAACCCTCAATTTCAGCCAGAAAATACCTGAAATCACAGAAAAACACACAAACTCATAGTAAAGTCCAGAAAAGTGAATTTTAACTAAAAACTAATGAAAATATACTAAAAACTAACTAGATCATACTAAAAACATACTAAAAACGATGCCAAAAAGCGTATAAATTATCCGCTCATCAACCACCACAAAGATCCATCCACCAACGAATCGAGGATCTACACAAGAAGATAGATAGATATGAATTGTGGAATCAACGCCGATTTGCTTACAAAAAGAAGCTTTTGAGTTTTATTACCCCATCTATGGAGGAGCCCGATATATCCACATCCACCTCGACTCCATCTGACAGTAGCAATCATGAGGAGAATAGTGGAGGTTCCAGCCCCGATCGCCCCTTGCGCATTGCTAGTAGCACGTAGGACCGTGCTAATTTTTAAGTGTGGGGAGGTCGTTTGATCGATCTCTGTGGGGTAATAATCTCCTCTTTTCAACATCTATGAACTTCAATTTTTTTTGTTTGGTTAGTTAGGACACGTTGCATGTTACTTAGCTTTTGCTTGTGAATATCTCTTGCATGATAGCTATTTCTTGTAGAACTACTTAGTTAGGATAATACTTTCTTTCCAAGAAAATGTGTTTTTAGGGCATCCCACCAATTTTTGAAATTTTCTTTTTGTGAAAACTTGCTTGAGGAATGTATTTTGGAACATGATTGGTGAGTTGAGAACACAAGCTTGTAAGATTTGAGCCTAATGATGTGGTTACATCTTATAACCACTTATTTTCTTCTTGTGTGCAAATATTCTCTTCCTATGATTGCAATCCTTGCTTTGTCTGATTCCATATGTCCTTTATTTTGTGTGTGAATACATTTACATGATTGAGGCCATCATTTCAATAGTCACTTTTCTAAAATGGCCTTAACCCTTTTATCTACCATTACTAACCAATTTTGAGCCCATGAGAAACCCTTTTGTTCTTAAATTTAGCACATCAACACCTTTAAGTGAAAAAAAAAATAATGAATGTCCCTGGATTTGGATCCTTAATTAGTTTAGGTGAGTGGGGGTGTGTGTCATCCAAATGTGAGGGAATACTTGGAAACTTGGGTAGATATAAAGGTAAGTTTTTGTAATTGTAATGAAAATTTTGGGAATGGGGAACATACTCGTGTATTGAATGATTGGACCACATGCATTGGCACCCTTGTACATAAAACCCCCAAAAAGAAGGGGACAAGAAAAAAAAAGAGAGAGACAAAAAGAAGAATGTAAAGAAAAAGAAATAAAAAAATCAAAGAAACAAAAACATAGAAAAAGAAACAAAAAACGGGACAAATTGCCCCAAGGCGAAGCCAATGATCACCAATGCATGTGGGTTGTGAATTAAAGAGAAATACATGAGCGTGTGGAAAAGTGGACAAATGGGTAGCTAGGTTGTGTATTAGAATTGCATAGGTTGTTGCATGTGTTAGGTGAGAGTCTAAGCTAATCAAAGATACAAATTTTAAGCTCACTTGGCCATACATGCATCCTTACCCTTACCATAGTCCCATTACAACCGAAGATAAGACCTCATGATAATTGTATGCATGCATTAAATAATTATTGATTGTTAGATGAAAGACAAATCTTGGAAAGCATGATTAAGGGAGAATTGAGTGACGAACCCTATACACTTGAGCGAATAGAGCGGATACACTTCCGGTGAGGGTTCGATGCTCAACTTCTTGTTCCCGGCTTTCACAAGCATTCATCTCGCAAGTTATATGCACCTCATCTTGATGTTTAAATTGGTAGGATTGATGGACTATCATGTCACCTCTGCCCTATATTCACATATGTTCTTGGAGGATAAATTCACCCTTGACCAAGTAGATAGATGCATTTGCATTAGTTGCATTTCATAAACCTCTTTCTCTTATATCCTTTGGTCTTTCTATTCTTTAGCATAAGGACATGCTTGGTTTAAGTGTGGAGGGGTTTGATAAACCCCAATTTTATGGTTTATCTTGTGTTGATTTGAACGGATTTTATCAATACTTTTTGCACTTATCCACATAAAATGCATGGTTTTTTGTTTCCTTCCTTATTTTGCCTCATGATTGAAAACATGCTTTTCTTGGCCCAAAAATGCTATATTTTGATCTCTTCTATTACCATTCGATACCGTAATTCATTTGTTAAGTGATTTCTGAGTTTACAGGGCTAGATTGGTCTAGAAGATGGAAAGAAAGCATGCACAAGTGAGGAAACATGGAGCTTTGGAGCTTTGGAGTCCGAGCATCGACGCGCATGCATATATGACACGCACGTGTGGATGCGTGCTGCTGAGAATCAGTGCGCACAGCTGATGCTTTCGCGTGTATGGGAAAAACTGCACCGACGCGCACGCGCACATTGCGCATATGCGTGGATTAAGAAGCCCATCGATGCGCACACGTACTTGGCGCGTACGCGTCGCGTCCAACACGTGACCTCATTAATGAAATCGTGGCTGGCGATTTCTGAGGCTTTCCAGGCCCAATTCCAAGCACACTTTGAAGGGAAAAAAACCCAAGGATTGTAGGGGGAAAGGGGGATCACACATGACACACTTAGACACAATTTTTGCTAGTTTTTGGTTCTTGTTCTTCCAGAGAGAGTAACCCTTATTCTTCTCTAGATTTATTTTGATTTTGATCTCCCGTTGTTGAACTTCTGGATTGGATTTTGTTAATTGTTAGTTATGATTACTTAATTTGAATTCCCTAGTATAATTTTGCTTAGATCTTGTGTTGAATTATGTTATCTTGTTATTTTCCAATTTTCTACCCATTTCTTGAATATTATGGATCTTAAATTCTATGAGTATATTGATGTTTTCTATGATCATTAGTGTTATTTGAGTTATTCTTTGTAGATAATTGTTAGTGGGTCCTTATAATTTCCAATTTAACTGCAATTTTAATATGTCATTTTTTATTGCATTCCACGTGTTTGATGAATTGTTTCCTTTGATTATGGAGTAGTTCTTTTTACTCTTGGTCTAAGCTATGAGAATTGGGTGACCATGAGTCATTGGGTCTCATTGGATTGTTGATTGGAGAACCCTTAATGGTCAAGTTGACACCCATTGACACCAACCCACTATTAATTTGTGTGAAATCCCTAACTGGTACTTGTGTTCGCTATTAAGCACATCATTAACTCTAAGTAAAAAACAATGTTCTTAATTTGAATCCTTGGTTAGCTTAGACTAGTGAAAGTGCTCATGAATTGAGTGTGGGAAAATTGGGTTTGGAAACGTTTGGTTTGAGAATTGGGTGTTGTATATTCTTGTGAAAATGTGAAAAAGAATGTTGAGGACATGTTTATGCATGAAATACCTTGATCATATGCATTGAGAAAAAAAAAGAAAAGAAAAAAGTGATGAGAAAAAGAAAAGAATAGGAGCAATAATGAAAGGGGACAAAATGCCCCAAAGTAAATGATGGTAGCAATGCATATATAATGTACTCAAAGTTGGATGCATAAATATGTGAAAAACATAGTTAATGGGTAGTTAGATTTTATACTCTAATTACATGGATTGTCTCAAGTTAGGTGGGAAGTTTAGGTTAATCAAGGATTCAGATTTTAGTCCACTTAACCAAATACAATCCTACCTTGACCCAAACCCCATTACAACCCCTTAAAAGACCTCTTGATATGTGTATTTTGTGCATTAAATCTTTGTTGATTGGTAGAGGAAGAGAAAGTCTTAGAAAGCAAGATTAGTAGAGAATTGAGAGAATCGAACCTCAAACACCTGAGCGATTAGAGTGTATACACTTCCAGTGAGGGTTCGATGCTCGATTCTTTGTTCCCGGCTTTCATGAGCTATCTTTTTCTTGCAAGTCTATTTGTACTTCATTTTTATGATTTGAATTAGTGAAATCTAGTTCATATTTGTTCTTGAAAGGTTTATTTACTTTTCACCAAGTAGGTAAAAGCATTTTGCATTTGGCTACATTCATACAGATAGGTTGTATTTCATACATTCTATTATTCCTCTTTACTCTTATAGTTTCTCTTGAGCTTAGCATGAGGACATGCTAATATTTAAGTGTGGGGAGATTGATAAACCGCTATTTTATGTTTTATCTTATGCTTAATTCAGTAGATTTTATCCATCATTCTCACACTTATTCATAGAAATCGCATGTTTTACATTTTCCTTCCTGATTTTGTGCTATGATTGAAAACATGCTTCTTCGGCCTTAAATTTGCTATGTTTAATCCTCTCTTATTACCATTCGATGCCGTGATATGTTCGTTGAGTGTTTTCAGGGTTTATAGGGTAGGAATGGCTTAGAGGATGGAAAGGAAGCATGCAAAAGTGGAAGGAATACAAGAAATTGAAGGAATCGCAAAGCTGTCAAGCCTGACCTCTTCGTACTTAATTGACCATAAAATAAGCTTCAGAGGTCCAAATGAGGCGGTTCTAGCTGCGTTGAAAAGCTAACATCCAGGGCTTTGAAATTATATATAATTTGACATAGTTGCTATGCTGTTAGGCAACGCGCAAAGCATACGTACACGTGGATGGTGCGGCAGAGAAACGACGTGTACGCGTGACAGAACCATGTGCTGTACGTATTAGAAATTGCTGGGGGCAATTTCTGGGCTAATTTTAGCCCAGTTTCAAGCTCGAAAACACCGATTAGAGGCTGCAGAGTGGAAGAATCAAGGAGACACTTCTCATTCACATAAATGGAGGTTTTAGATGTAGTTTTCTAGAGAGAGCCTCTCTCTAGGTTTTAGATATTAGTTTTATTCCTTTTCAAATTATGAATTCTATCTTATTCCAATTTAGTTTCTCTTTTACTTTTAATTGTTCTAGCATTCTAGTTTATTTACTTCCCTTGTTGATTACTCTATCTTCCCCATTTAGTTTATGAATTCTCATGTTAGATTTGATTTTCCTATTTAATGCAATTTGAGGTGATTCATATTTATGATTGATTTCTTCAATTTATGTTATTGATGCTCTCAATTGGTTGTTTGAATTTTATTATTTCTTATTTCTTTTTTATGCTTTTGTGTTGTGCCTACCAAGTGTTTGATAAAATACTTGGAAGGATGTTAGAGTAGATTTTATGCTCTTGGCTTGGGAAGGTAACTTAGGAACTCTTGAGTTATTAATGTCCAACTAATTGATGATTGGAGCCATTAACTCTAGTTCTCACTAATTGAATTGGTGGAGAACTGGGACTTATAGACTTAGATTGATATAACTCATTTTACTTTCCTTTACTACTAGTTAGAGGATGAATTAATGGGATTGATCCTTGCCAATTCTGATGTTGTGGTTGGTGATAAGGAGAGAGATCCTTGACCACCAAACCTTGCCAAGACCTCTTTATCATTTGACTTTTATTACCATTTACTTTTTCTTGTTTCTTAATCCAAAACCCCAAAAATATACAACTCATAACCAATAACAAGAACACTTTCCCGCAATTCCTTTGAGAGACGACCCGAGGTTTGAATACTTCGGTTATTATTTTTAGGTGTTTGTTACTTGTGACAACCAAATTTTTGTATTAAAGGATTCTTTGTTGGTTTAGAAACTATACTTGCAACGAAATTTCATTTGTGCAATTCTAGACCACACAAAAGTCCATTCATCAAATACCATACACATTTTTACATTGTTCTATATACCGTATGAGCCACTAAACCTCTTAGGTTAAGGTTAGGAGCTCTGCTGAGTTTTATGGATTAATAAAAGTACTACTGTTCAATTTCAATTCATGTTTGATTCTCTCCTAAGATGTATCTTCGTTCTTCAACATTATGAATGAGTTGAACCATCAAAAGTTATCTCTATTCTACATGGGTTCAACGAGTGTCTTTCATTGGATATTAATGAGCCACTAGTTTGAGGATACGTCTCTTAGACGGCTAATCCACGAGACATCAGTTCAGCCGAGGTATGGGGAGATTATGGACTTTATGGTAGAGCCTAGAATCAAGGCACAACATTCTCTGATCCGGAAGATTCGACCTTGTTTGTGGTGTTTCGAGTAGGATCACCAAGGGAATGAACTGCAGGAGCTTCACCCTCATTCAGACTGGATGCGCACTAAATCCTGGTGTTCAGCCTAGAGGAAGATTGGCGGCCGCTCAAACCGGCGTTGATCACATACAGCCTGCTATAGAAGAATCATTCATAGTTGGAGTAGACAGTAAGAAAGGATTGATCCAGAAGAACAAAACATCTCTGAAGCCTTAACTATCTTCTTATCATTCGATTCACAACCACTGAGTAACGTTATCTTTATTTTACTTTTATGCGCTTAAACCACTAAACAACTTTTTTATTTGGCTGACTAAAATTTACAAGATAACCACTATTTGATCCAAGCCAACAATCCTCATGGGATCGACCCTGACTCACCTCAGGTATTATTTGGACGATCTAGTGCACTTGCTGGTTCAGTTGTACGGAGTGTGGGAATCCGTGCACCAAGTTTTTGGCGCCGTTGTCGGGGATTGTTCGAGTTTGAACAAACTAACGGATTATCTTGTTGCTTACATTAGGTATTGTTTTTAATTTTGTTTGACTCTTTTATTTTCTTTTTTGAAAAAAATAAAAAATTTCTCAAAAATCTTTTCTTTTCTTTATTAATCTTTATCTTTTGTTTGAGTCTTTTGTTCTTATTCTTGTTAGAGTTCAAACTTTCTTGAGTCTTTTTCTCAAAATTTTCAAAAATAGTGTCTTTTGCTTGAGTCTAGTGTCAAATCTTAAGTTTGGTGTCCATTGCATGTTCTTTAATTGCTTTGAATTTTTCGAGTTTGTTCTTGGTGTTCTTGATCTTCAAATTGTTCTTGTTTTTCTTTTTGTTTTGATCTTTAAAATTTTTAAGTTTGGTGTCTTTAGGTGTTTTTCTTTAAGATTTTTGAAACTTAGTGTCTTTAGATCTAAAAATTTTAAGTTTGGTGTCATTTAGTTGTTTTTCTCTTTCGTCATTAATTCAAAAAAATAAAAAAATATCTTTTCTGTCTTTTTTCTTTAATTTTTGAAAATCACAACAAAATTTTCAAATTTTAATTTCACAATCATTAGCTTATTTTATCTTAGTTTTAAATATCAAATCCAAATCTTTTCAAAATCAAATCTTTTCAAAAATTATATCTTTTTCAAATCACTATCTTATCTTTTTATCTTTCTTTAAAATTCAAAAATCTTATCTTATTTCATATTCAAATTTTAAAATTCAATTTCAAAATTTAGAATTTCAAAATCAAATCTTTTTCAAAAATCAAATTTCAAATCTTATCTCCTCCAAATCTTTTTCAAATCTTTTCAAATCCTTATCTTATCTTTTCTAATTTCAAATTTCAAAATCTTATCTTTTTTCAAATCTTTTCAATTTCTATCTTATCTTTCTAATTTTAAATTTTAAATTCAAATATTTTCTAATCTTGTATCTTATTTTAATTTCAAATCTTTCTTAATTAGTTACTTATTTTCTCTTTCTTCTTTTTCAAAACTTCCTAACTAATTCCTCTCTCCTCTATTTTCAAAAATCTCTCTTTTTCGAATTATATCATCTAACTTTCAAATCTTTTTAATTAATTAACTTTTATTTTTGAATTTAATTAATAAATAAAAATAAAATAAAAATAAAAATAAAAATAATTTAATTATATTTTCTCTTTACTTATTTCTTCTACCTTTCTTTCACCATGAACCCAAATGGGAATGAATAGTTCAAAAGAACTTTGGGGTCTTACATGTCCCCCAGTCCTGACTTCTCTGGGAAAAGTATTAGTATACCTCCTATTAGAGCAAGTAACTTTGTGCTCAATTCTCAGCTCATTATTCTGGTGCAACAAAACTGCCAATACTCAAGACTCCCACAGGAAGAACCTGCTAAGTTCCTAGCAAACTTTCTATAAATTGCTGACACAGTACACACTGAGGGAGTATATCAGGATGTTTATAGACTGTTACTTTTTCCCTTTCATGTAAGAGATCAAGAAAAGAGGTGGTTGGATAACTAGCCCAAATCTAGCTTGAAAATATAGAAGCAGCTAATAAATAAATTTCTACATAAATATTTCCCTCTAAGGAAGTTAACGCAGTTAAGACTGGATATCTAAGGCTTCAAGCAAGAGGACAATGAATCTCTTCATGATGCCTGGGGAAGTGATGACAAGTCATTTTAGGCTACCTTCACAAGCCTTTTTCATTAGTTTTTACTTGGGTTTCATGCATTTTTAGGCAATAAGTAAGTGTTTGGATGAGAATTTCATGCTTGTCTTGATTCAATCAAACATTGTTAATTTTATGCATTTTTCATAAGATTTACGTAAGAATTGTTTGATAAAATGAATGATGCAAAATCCTATGATTATGCCATGGCTTTGATGTATCTGTTTGGTTGATGACAGGCAAGAAAGGAGTAGAGAAGTGGAAAAGAGTGATGCGTTCCTCACCAAAAAAGTTTTGCAAGGGACGTGTACGTGTGGGAGACGCGTACGCGTCGAAATGGAGATTTGTGGAAGACCACGCGTATGCGTACATGACGCATACGCGTGGGTGTGAATAGCCCTCGCAAGCCAAGAACGCTATGCTCTCTTTCAACAAACGCCTATGACAATTTTCAAATTTGGGATTCAAAGTTGGCAATCGACGTGTATGCGTGAGTGATGCGTACGCGTCGGTGTGAATTTTTGTGAAGAAGTATGCAAATGCGTGGATGAAGCATCAGCACAGAAGTAGTATTTTGCAATTGATGAGCGGATAATTTGTACGCTTTTTGGCATTGTTTTTAGTATGTTTTTAGTATGATCTAGTTAGTTTTTAGTATACTTTTATTAGTTTTTAGTTAAAATTCACTTTTCTGGACTTTACTATGAGTTTGTGTGTTTTTCTGTGATTTCAGGTATTTTCTGGCTGAAATTGAGGGACCTGAGCAAAAATCTAATTCAGAGACTAAAAAGGACTGTAGATGCTATTGGATTCTGACCTCCCTGCACTCGAAGCGGATTTTCTGGAGCTACAGAAGCCCAATTGGCGCGCTCTTAACGGCGTTGGAAAGTAGACATCCTAGGCTTTCCAGCAATATATGATAGTCCATACTTTGCCCAAGATTTGATGGCCCAAACCGGCGTTCAAAGTCACCATCAGAATTCCCAGCGTTAAAACGCCGGAACTGGCACAAGGATGGGAGTTAAACGCCCAAACTGGCACAAAA
>NC_029772.3:76770237-76770609 GCF_000817695.3 Arachis duranensis
ACTAACATTGCATGATTCCTGGAATTCTCATTAAGAATTTTGATACCTTTATTTTCTTTTTCCACTTAATTTTCGAAAAATAAAAAAAAATATTACAAAATCATAAAATCCAAAAATATTTCTTGTTTGAGTCTAGAGTCTCATGTTAAGTTCGGTGTCAATTGCATGTTTCTGTTCTTATTGCATTCATGCATGTGTCTTCATTGATCTTCAAGTTGTTCTTGATGATTTTATTGCTCTGATCTTTGAATTCTATTGACTTGAGTGTTTTGTGTTTCTCATATGCATTCTCATTAGTGACAGTAGTATACAAACTGCTAAGTTTGGTGTCTTGCATGCATTGTTATTTGATTCTTGTTGCATTTTGATTTT
>NC_029772.3:76772995-76773773 GCF_000817695.3 Arachis duranensis
GGCCTCCAATGAGTTCCCTAATGAGGAACCATGGGAATCTGAGGCTCACACTGAGACCATAGAGATTCCATTGGATTTACTTCTGCCATTCATGAGCTATGATGAGTATTCTTCCTCTGAAGAGGATGAGTATGTCACTGAAGAGCAAGTTGCCAAATACCTTGGAGTAATCATGAAGCTAAATGACAAGTTATTTGAAAATGAGACTTGGGAAGATGAACCCCCTTTGCTCACCAAGGAACTGGATGACTTGTCTAGGCAGAAACCGCCTCAAAAGAGGCAGGATCCTGGGAAGTTTTCAATACCTTGTACCATAGGCACCATGAACTTCAAGAAGGTCTTGTGTGACCTAGGGTCAAGTGTAAACCTCATGCCTCTCTCTGTAAAGGAGAAGCTAGGGATCTTTGAGGTGCAAGCTACAAAAATCTCACCAGAGATGGCAGACAACTCAAGAAAACAAGCATATGGACTTGTAGAGGATGTTCTGGTAAAAGTTGAAGACCATTACATCCCTGCTGATTTCATAGTCCTAGAGACTGGGAAGTACATGGATGAATCCATCATCCTTGGCAGACCCTTCCTAGCCACAGCAAAGGCTGTGATTGATGTTGATAGAGGAGAGTTGATCATTCAAGTGAATGAAGAATCCTTGGTGTTTAAGGCTCAAGGATATCCCTCTGTCACCATGGAGAGGAAGCATGAAGAGCTTCTCTCAAAACAGAGCCAAACAGAGCCCCCACAGTCAAACTCTAAGTTTGGTGTTGGGAGGTTCCAACAT
>NC_029772.3:76776394-76796035 GCF_000817695.3 Arachis duranensis
TCATTTACTCATCTCTGTACACCCTAGGCTACTAGTTCTCTATATATAGGACCTTTTACTATTGTATTTAGAGCTTTGGATCATGTTTTTATGATTGAACCCTCTTTGGGAGGCTGGCCATTCGGCCATGCCTAGACCTTGTTCTTATGTATTTTCAACGGTGGAGTTTCTACACCCCATAGATTAAGGTGTGGAGCTCTGCTGTACCTCGAGTATTAATGCAATTACTACTGTTCTTCTACTCAATTCCGCTTGTTCTTGTTCTAAGATATCGCTTGTTCTTCAACTTGATGAATGTGATGATCTGTGACACTCATCATCATTCTCACCTATGAATGTGTGACTGACAACCACCTCCATTCTATCTTCGATTGGGTGAATATCTCTTGGATTCCTGATACACGATGCATGGTTGATCGCCTGACAACCGAGTGCTCGCCTGACAACCGAGCCAGCCGTTCCATGAGATCAGAGTCTTCGTGGTATAGACTAGAACTGATGGCGGCATTCAAGAGAATCCGGAAGGTCTAACCTTGTCTGTGGTATTCTGAGTAGGATTCAATGATTGAATGACTGTGACGTGCTTCAAACTCCTGAGGGCGGGGTGTTAGTGACATACGTAAAAGAAGGATGGGAGGTAGAGAACCGATAGATGGATAGCCGTGCCGTGACATGGTGCGTTGAACATTTCCACTGAGAGGATGGGAGGTAGCCACTGACAACGGTGAAACCCTTGCTTAAGCTTGCCATGGAAAGGAGTAGGAAGGATTGGATGAAGACAGTAGGAAAGCAGAGAGACGGAAGGGACAAGCATCTTCATACGCTTATCTGAAATTTCTACCAATAAAATACATAAGTATCTCTATCTTTATCTTTATGTTTTATTCGTATATCACCATACCCATTTGAGTTTGCCTCACTGAGATTTACAAGGTGACCATAGCTTGCTTCATACCAACAATCTCTATGGGATCGACCCTTACTCGCGTAAGGTTTATTACTTGGATGACCCAGTACACTTGCTGGTTAGTTGTGTGAAGTTGTAGTGATCACAATTTCGTCCACCAGCAATCCACGTGTACACGTGGGTCACGTGTACGCGTGGGTAGCGTTCTTTGCGCCAATGCTACGCTCTTTTGGAGAGCGCTGCATGAGACGCGTATGCGTGGGTGACGCGTACGCGTCGATGTGAAAAAAATGCTAAGGATGCACACGCGTAGAGGATGCGTACGCATGGGTGCCTGAGCACTCCGTTTTCTCAAAGAGCGCTACATTCTCCTAGAGCAGAACTGAAGTACAAATTAAAAGACCCACTCTAGCTTGCTTCAATAGACGCCAAGGGCCCACGTCCAAGTACACTGAAAACCCATTTTGGGGTTGACAAGAAGAGTATAAATAGAAGAAGGTTTGAAGAAAAGTGGGGGCTAAGTAGTAGTAGTGGAATGCTGCAGTAGGAGTAGGAGTAGGGTAGAAGGCTCTGGTAGAGAGCTCTCTTGGAGGATTAGAGACTCCAGAGAGCTTAGCATAGTTCACATACACTTTTATTTTCTGAAAATTTTACGTTTCAACTTGTATTGAATTTAATTTCCTTTATGCAATTTTAATTTCCTTGCACTTCTACCTTTCTGCCAATTTACTTTCTGCAATTCTGCATTTCTGTTTCCTTTGAGCTAAATTTTACTTTTTTATGCAATTTACATTTCCTGCAAATATTCTTAGAGTAATGATCCATTAACCTCACTTCATTAGGGGATGATCTCTATTATAATTCACATGATTGAGTGAACTTCTTCTTCTCCTCAATTCATTTGTGTAGCTATTGGATATCCTCTGTTTTGATTGAGATTCATTCACTCCGGAAGGGGTTTGGATTTGTGAATGCTTGTGTGAGCCTCGGAAAGGGAATCATGGACATTAACATTGGGGCTCTATCCTTCACAATTCTCTTGACCAACAGTATTCGGGAGGAATTAAGGTCTTGAGAATTTGTGTGGCTTATGGATGAGAGACATGCACTTAACCTCTTCTCATGACAATTGGATCAAGGAATTGGCAAGATTGATTATGATTAAAGAGATTGGATTGCCAAGGAATTTGGATCCAATCTATTTCAATCTACCATAGATATACTCATATGATTGAGAAAGGATTTGAAACCCATTTGATTCATTGTTGATTATGATATCTCCAATCCTTAATGAATCTTGTTCTCTGTTATTTTTCAGTTTCATTTAATATTCTGCCATTTCTTTTTAGCACTTTAAATTCCTTGCAATTTACATTCTGTCAATCAATTTCACTCAATTCACCATTGTTAGCTTGAGTAAATTTATCACCTAACTAAAGTTGCTTGATCCATCAATCCCTGTGGGATCGATCTCGCTTTTGTGAGTTTTACTACTTGATGCGATCTGGTACACTTGCCGGTTAGTTTTTGTGGAAATCCAATTTTCACCCATCAAGTTTTTGGCGCTGTTGCCGGGGATTGATTAAGATCAACAATGATTAAGTGGGTGATAAGTCTAGATTAAGCATTTTCTTTGTTTTTGTTCTTTTAAGTTTTTTTAATTCTTTGTTTTCTCTTGGCACTAAGGTGTTTATGTTATTGCCTCACTAAGAAATTCTCATTTGTGACATGAATTTCAATTTTCGTTGGTGATTGTGTTTTACAAAATTCAAATGGAGTCATCTTCATCTTTTGATCAAGCAAATTTCATGGGATATTTCTCACCACCACAAAGTGATTCAAGTCATTATCTTAATGGTGGCTGGGAATATCACCAAGAAATGACAAATTGTGAGCAATCCACCTAGTGGGGATATGCTTCAGAGCCACAAAATGATCAAGACAATTTCATGGGATATTGCCCAACTGATGAGCAGATAATTTATACGTTTTTTGGCATTGTTTTTAGGTAGTTTTTAGTAGGATCTAGTTACTTTTAGGGATGTTTTCATTAGTATTTATGCAAAATTTACATTTCTGGACTTTACTATGAATTTGTGTATTTTTCTGTGATTTCAGATATTTTCTGGCTGACATTGAGGGACCTGAGCAAAACTCTAATAGAAGGCTAACAAAGGACTGCTGATGCTATTGGATTCTGACCTCCCTGCACTCGAAATGGATTTCCTAGAGCTACCGAACTCCAAATAGCGCGCTCTTAACGGCGTTGAAAAGTAGACATCTAGAGCTTTCCAGCAATATATAATGGTCTATACTTTGTTATAGCTTAGATGACACAAACTGGCACTCAACGCCAGTTTTATGCTGCATTTTGGAGTCAAACGCCAGAAACACGTCACAAACCAGAGTTAAACGCCAAAAACATGTTACAACTTGACGTTTAACTCCAAGAGAAGCCTCTGCATGTGTAAAGCTCAAGCTTAGCCCAAGCACACACTAAGTGGGCCCCAGAAGTGGATTTCTGCATTAATTACTTATTTTTATAAACCCTAGTAGCTAGTCTAATATAAATAGGACATTTTACTATTGTATTAGACATCTTGGTTTTGTCTTTTTTCTTAGCATCCATATTTGGACGTTTGGTTCTTAAACTTTGGGGGCTGGCCATTCGGCCATGCCTGAACCTTGATCACTTATGTATTTTCAACGGTGGAGTTTCTACACACCATAGATTAAGGTGTGGAGCTCTGCTGCACCTCGAGTTTTAATGCAAAGTACTACAGTTTTCAATTAAATTCATGCTTATTCTTATTCTAAGATATTCGTTGCACTTCAACATGATGGATGTGATGATCCGTGACACTCATCATCATTTTCACATTTGAACACGTGATTGACAACCACTTCCGTTCTACCTTAGAACGAGCGAGTATCTCTTGGATTCCCTAACCAGAATCTTCGTGGTATAAGCTAGAACCCTTTGGCGGCCACTCTTGAGAATCTGGAAGGTCTAAACCTTGTCTGTGGTATTCCGAGTAGGATTCAAGGATCGAATGGTTGTGATGAGCTTCAAACTCGCGATTATTGGGCGTGATGACAAACGCAAAAGAATCAATGGATTCTATTCCGACATGATCGCGAACCGACAGATGATTAGTCGTGCTGTGACAGATCATTTGGACCATTTTCACTGAGAGGATGGGATGTAGCCATTGACAACGGTGATGCCCTACATACAGCTTGCCATGGAAAGGAGTATGAAGGATTGAAGGAAGGTAGTAGGAAAGTAGAGACCCAACAGGGACAAAGCATCTCCATACACTTATCTGAAATTCCAATCAATGATTTACATAAGTATCTCTTTCATCTATTTTATGCTTTATTTATAATTATTTTCAAAAACCATTATAAACCATTTGAATCCGCCTAACTGAGATTTACAAGATGACCATAGCTTGCTTCATACCAACAATCTCTGTGGGATCGACCCTTACTCACGTAAGGTATTACTTAGACGACCCAGTGCACTTGCTGGTTAGTTGTGCGGAGTTGTGACAAAGTGTGATTCACGTTTGAGAGCACCAAGTCAATTGGCACCATTGTTGATGATCACAATTCCGTGCACCAAGTTTTTGCCGTTGTTGCCGGGGATTGTTCGAGTTTGGACAACTGACGGTTCATCTTGTTGTTCAGATTAGTTAATTTTCTTTTCAAAAATTTTTCAAAAATCTTTCAAAAAATAATTTTTCTTTATTTTTGTTTTTCAAAAATAGAATTTTTGAAAAATACAAAAAAATTCATAAAATCATAAAAATCAAAAATATTTTTGTGTTTCTTGTTTGAGTCTGGTGTCAATTTTTAAGTTTGGTGTCAATTGCATGTTTTTTAAAATTTATGCATTTTTTGAAATTTTCATGCATGGTGTTCTTCATGATCTTCAAATTGTTCTTGATAAGTCCTCTTGTTTGATCTTTATGTTTTCTTGTTTTATGTCTTTTGCTGTTTTTCATATGCATTTTTGCATTAATAGTGTCTAAGCATTAAAGATTTCTAAGTTTGGTGTCTTGCATTCTTTTCTTTTCTTGAAAATTTTTCAAAAATAAGTCTTGATGTTCATCTTGATCTTCAAAGTGTTCTTGGTGTTCATCTTGACATTCATAGTGTTCTTGCATGCATCATGTGTTTTGATTCATAATTTTCATGTTATGAGTCATTTTGTGTTTTTCTCTCTCATCATTAAAAATTCAAAAATCAAAAAAATATTTTTTCCTTATTTTGCTCATAATTCTCGAAAATTTGAGTTGACTTAGTCAAAAATTTTTAAAACTTGGCTATTTCTTAAAGTCAAGTCAAATTTTCAATTTTAAAAATCCTATCTTTTCAAAATCTTTTTCAAAAATCAAATCTTTTTCATTTTTCTTTTATGATTTTCGAAAATTTAAAATTACTTTTCAAAATCTTTTTCTTATCTTTATTTCAAAATTTCGAAAACTTTACTAACAATTAATGTGATTGATTCAAAAATTAGAAGTTTGTTACTTTCTTGTTAAGAAAGGTTCAATCTTTAAATTCTAGAATCATATCTTTTAGTTTCTTGTTAGTCAAGTAATCAATTTTAAATTTTTAAAATCAAATCTTTTCCAAAATATCTTTTTCAATTATATCTTTTCAAAATATCTTTTTTATCATATCTTTTTCAAAATTTGATTTCAAACATCTTTACCTACTTCTTATCTTTTCAAAATTGAATTTCAAATCTTTTTCAACTAACTAACTAACTTGTTGTTTGTTTTACTATTTCTTATCTTTTTCAAAACCATCTAACTACTCTCTCTCATTTTCGAAAATTACCTCCCTCTTTTTCAAAATTTTATTAATTAATTAATTGTTTCAAATTTTAATTTTAATTTTATTTCTTCTTTCAATTTTCGAAAATCACTAACCCTTTTTCAAAATTTATTTGCGAATTTCTCCCTCTCTCATCCCTTTCTATTTATTTATTCATTTACTAACACTTCTCTTCCACTCAAGAATTCGAACCCACTCTTCCCCCTTGTGTTTGGATTCTTACCTTTTCCCTCTTCTATTCTTTTATTCTTCTACTAACATAAAGGAATCTCTCTACTGTGGTAAAGAGGATCCCTATTATTATTTTCTGTTCCCTTCTTTTTCATATGACAGGAGCAAGGACAAGAATATTCTTGTTGAAGCAGATTTTGAACCTGAAAGGACTCTGAAGAGAAAACTAGGAGAAGCTAAATTACAACAATCCAGAGACAACCTTACAAAAATTTTCGAAAAGGAAGAGGAGATGGCAGCCGAAAATAATAATGCAAGGAGGATGCTTGGTGATTATACTACACCTACTTCCAAGTTTGATGGAAGAAGTATCTCAATCCCTGCCATTGGAGCAAACAATTTTGAGCTGAAACCTCAACTAGTTGCTCTAATGCAACAGAACTGCAAGTTCCATGGACTTTCATCAAAAGATCTCTACTAGTTTCTAACTGAGTTCTTGCAGATCTGTGAGACTGTTAAGATTAATGGAATAGATCCTGAAGTCTACAGGTGATGAATAGATTTTTGACAGTTTAGAATTTCACTAACGAAATCTCGTTGTAAAGTATAGTCTCTAAACCAACAATAATCCTTTCACACAAAAATTTATTTGTCACAAGTACAAACCCCTAAAATCTATAAACCGAAGTATTTGAACCTCGGGTCGTCTCTCAAAGGACTTCCAGTGTAGTGTTCTTGTTATTGGTTATGGATTTATTTATTTTGGGGTTTTGAATCAGAAAAATGAATAGTAAATGGTAATGAAATTCTATTAACAAAATGGTCTTGGCAAGGTTTGGCTGCCAAGAATCTTCATCATTATCACTAGCCACAAGTATGGTAGTTGCAAGGATTAATCCCACTTAGTCATCCTTTAAGCAAATAACAAAGGAAAGTCAAGTGAGCTATATCAATCCAAGTCCATAAATCCTAACTTTTCACTAATTGGATTAATGAAGGCTAGAGTCAATGGCTATCAACTATCACTCACTTGGACACTAGTAACTAAAGAAATCCTAAGTTACTTTCTCAAGCCAAGAACATAAAATCCTACTATAACATCCTTCCAAGCATTTCATCAAACACTTGGAAGATGCAAACAACAAGAATGAATTATAACAACAATTGAATACAAAGAATTAATAACAACAATCAAGAAAATCACAATTATCATGAATTACCTCAAATTGCATTATTAAAAGAAAATAAAGAGAACAAGAGTATCTCAATTACAAAACCTAGAAACAAAATAAGAGAAATTACAACACGAGAATAGTGATAAAAAGAAGAACCAAAGTGTAGCAATCACCAATTGGAGGTAGAAGTAGAAGGAGACTTTAATTAAACCTAGAACTATAAGATCCTAATCTAACCCTAATTCCTAATCCTAGAGAGAAGTGAGAGCTTCTCTCTCTAAAACTACTTCTAAAAATAAACTATGACTAATGATCAAAAGTATGTTGATTTCCCTTCAATCCTTGGCTTAAATAGCATCATAAATGAGCTGGATTGGGCCCACAAGGCTTCTAAAATCGCTGGCCACGAGTTGCATTAAGTGGGTCATGTTCCACCATCGGTGCGTCCGCGTACTGTGCGTGTGCTCGCCTCTATGCACGATGAAACTATAGCAAATCTTATATCATTTCGAAGCCCCGAATATTAGCTTTCCAACCCAACTGGAACCGCATCATTTGGATGTCTGTAGCTCAAGTTATGGTCAATTAAGTGCGAAGAGGTCAGGCTTGACAGCTTTTTGGTTCCATCATTTCTTCATGAGTTCTCCAACTTTACATGCTTTTTCTTCATTCCCTTGATCCAATCTTTGCCTCCTAAATCTGAAATCACTTAACAAACATATCAAGGCATATAATGGAATCAAGGTAAATTACATTTAGCTATTTTAAGACCTAAAAAGCATGTTTTCACTCTTAAGCACAATTAAAGGAGAATATACAAAACCACGCTATTTCATTGAATAAATGTGGGTAAAAGGTGATAAAATCCCTAAAAATCAATACAAGATAAACGATACAAATGAGGTTTATCAACTTCCCCACACTTAAACCAAGCATGTCCTCATGCTTAATCCAAGAGAGAAACAAAGGGTATCAACATTTATTCCATGTAAATAAACTATATGCAACCTAAACTATATGCAACTATCTAAATGGATGCAACTAAATGCAAAATGGTTTTACCTACTTGGTTAAAAATAAATCAATCCTCCAAGTCATACATGCACAAGTAGGGCCAAGATCATATAACGATTCATGAATCCTATCAATTCGAATATCAAAATGAAGTTCAAGTAGACTTGTGAGAAGAACGCTCATGAAAGCCGGGAATCAAGGAATTGAGCATCGAACCCTCACTGGAAGTGTTTGCACTCTAGTCGCTCGAGTGTATAGGGTCGATTCTCTCAATTCTTCCCTAATCATGCTTTCCAATATTTGTTTTTCATCTAACAATCAACATTTATTCAATGCATGCATACATTCATCATGAGGTCTTTTCATAGGTTGTAATGGGGCTAGGATCAAGGTAGGATGCATATTTGGTCAAGTGAGCTTGAAATTTGAATCTTTGATAAGCTTAAACTTCACACTTAACCTATGACATTCTATACAATTAAGTTCTATCCTAACTACCCATTTTTCATTTTTCACATACTCATGCATTTCCTTTTCCTTTCACAACACTTATGCATTGATTCTTTATTGAGCTTTACTTTGGGGCATTTTGTCCCCTTTTATTGCTTTCTTTTTCTTCTTTTTCTTTCTTTTCTATTTTCTTTCTTCTTTTCTTTTTGATATCTACATTTTTCCCTTTTTCTTTCTTTTTTTTTCTTTTATTTTTTTCTCATTTTTTTCTTTCTTTCAAGCTACATACAAGAACATCAATGCATAAGGTCTATACATTTTAATTAATACATGAGTATGTACCCAATTCCCAATATTTCCAATAAAAATATAAAACCACCCTTTTACTCCCCCAATGTCCCAAGGTTCCCACACTTGAATGATACTCACACACTAGCCTAAGCTAATCGAAGAGCCAAATAGAGGACAATTATTGTTTTTCGCTTTAAGGCTTGTAATGTGCTAAATTAAAGAACAAGTGGGTTAAGCGTAGGCTCAAAGTTGGTTAAGAAAGGTTGATAAAAGGTAGGCTATTTGGGTAAGTGAGCTAATGAAGCGATGACCTCAATCATATAAATGCATGAATACATAAAATAATGGACATATAGAATCAAACAAATAAAAAATTACAACCATAGAAAGAGAATAATGCACACAAGAAGGAAAAATAAGTGGTTATAAGATGTAACCACACAATTAGGCTCAAATCTCACATGCTTGTGTGTTCTTAGCTAAAAAATCATGTTCCAAAATAAATTCTTTCAAGCAAGTTCAAAATTTTTTTTTCAAATTGGTAGGGTGCCCTAAAACAGTTTCTTGGAAAAGAAATCATCACCCTAACCAAGTAGTCCTAATAAGAAAGAAGTGGTAAGAATATGTACAAATTCTAACTAACATGCAACCTATCATGCAATGCAATAGCTAATCTAACAAAGAAAATAAAAAATTTGGTGTTGAAAAGGAAATTGTTACCCATGGAGATCGGTCGAACGACCTCCCCACACTTGAAGATTGCACCGTCCTCGGTGCATGCAAAGAAGAGCAAGGTGGATGGGTTGCTACAATTGACGAGCTTCTTCAAAAGGTTGTGCGGATGACTTGTTTGTTGCCCCATTTAAAAGCTTTTCCGTTTCCTCCTTTCCTGGTGGCCAGCCTAAAAGGAGAGAAAAAGAAAGAAAATTAAGCCTACAACAAAGATATCAAAGTAAATAGAACATATGCGGGTGCTAATGCCAAATAAGAGTATGATTCTCTACTACATGTTAGCTAAGCATCTGAGTGAGAAAACAATGTAAGCTAAGGCATATCATTAAGCTCGATGCAAGAGTAAAGTTAAAGCATGAATAGTATATTGAGCATCAAGTTCAAATGAGAAAAAGCAGGTCATGAAAGACAATATGAGGTCATATCAATGCACTAGACACAAGAGTCATCATACAAGATGAAGCATTGACTTAAAAGTTTCATCACCCAACAATATCAAACAAGTCAAGAAACACCAAAATAATGCAAGAAGGTCTCAACAATTGAGTAGGAAAGTTTAACACCATTATTACAATGAGAAACTTAGAAAATAAAATGAGAACAAGATAGAAAAAAACAAAATTAAAATGCAATGAATGAAAATAAGCAAATACAATAAAAGAAATGGAAGAAAAGAAAGAAAAAAAATTTTGTTTTTGTTTTTTTATGTTTTTTTAGTATTTTATTTATTTAGTTATTATTATTATTATATTATTATTTTTTTTATTATTATTAAAAAAATTTTTAATGGAAAAGAGAAAAATAATAGGAAAAAGAAAAAAATAGAAAGAGAAAGAAAAAGAAAAGAGGAAAGAAGGGGAAAGGATGAAGGAGAAAAGCAGGGTGCAAATCCGCGCGGGTGCACAGCGCGCTCACGCGCGGATGCAACAGGAACAATCCGCGCGCGCACGCACAGCGTGCTTACGCGCGGATGTGGTTATGCTCCCAGCACAATGCTAGCACAAAGCGCACACAACTCTCTGGTTTTTGTACTAGAAGTTGCGGAAGTGCAATCTGCGCGTGCGCGCACAGCGTGATAGTGCGCCGATGCCCATTTTTTTTTGCCCAAAAAGCAGAAAAAATGCCCAAGAGCTCCCTATAATGTCTAAAACTCTTCTTTATTCAATCAAATATCATACAATTCACAAAAATGCAATTTGATTTTAGGATTTATTCATCTACTACTAATGAATACAACATACTAACAACCAATCTTTACAAACAAATCAATATGAAATGAAAATCTACCTACAATGGCAACTCAAATCACTTATTAAACAAAACTAAAAGAGGATGGAAAGAGTTTACCATGGTGGGGTGTCTCCCACCTAGCACTTTTAGTTTAAGTCCTTAAGTTGGACATTTTGAGGAGCTTATTGTCATGGTGGCTTATGTTTGTACTCATCCTTGAATCTCCAAGGATCTTTGCTTCTCAATTGGTTGACAGAATTTCCAACCATCTTCATCAAGCTTGGGCAAAGTTCTACCCAAGATATGAGTCTCCATAGTTGGTCTTCACAAAGCGAACCGGGATCCCATATCTTGTTTTCACACCCGTCTTCGATTTGGTCTTCATACTCTTTCTTTCCGGGTGGTTGACATATAGAATTCTCTTTAACATACCAAGCCATCCGTCGAGACCCTTGTAAAGTGGCATTCTTCCAATCATCGTTCCTATACCTTGAAGCTTTGACCTTAATGAGCCTAATTCCTAACTTGCAACCACTATACAACTCGTTCTTACTTTTAATTTCAAAAAGAGCTCTAAGTTGTCCATCTGTTTCAATCAAACCATATTCAAGTGAGAAAATAAAGCTTAGAGATAAGGATTTTACCCACTCGAATATTGTGTTGGATGGTGACTTGGGAAGGGAGACTTCCCCACACTTAGACAATGCAAGGTCTACATCCTTGTGCTTTTTGTGTAATTCCACCTCTTGACAAATTTTTTCAATTTTAACCTTTTCCTTTTTATCACTTGGCTTGGTGTTGACTTTAAGGACCTCAATTTCTCGCCCAATGGGAGGTGATTCAATTTTGGATAGGTATTCATTGATGAGTAAATCCATCTCTTGATCAACCACTTCATATTCTTCAATTTCAATATACACCGTGCCAACGTTCTCTCCTTAGTGGATCTCCTTCGGTTTATTCTATTCTTCATTGTTTACCAAGGGTATGGGTGGTTGTGCACACTCTTCTAGTATTCCAATTTCATGCCCAATGGAGGGGTATTGAATTGTAGCTAGAAATTCCTCCATGATTGAATCTATCTCATGAGTAGCCTCCTCATATTCTTCAATTTTGAGATGCTCCGAAGGTTGTTGGAATTCACATGACGGTTCCACATCTCTTAGATCTTAAACCATTTCCTTCTTTGTTTCAATAACCGTGGGTCTCTCCAATTGTTCTATTACTACTATCGGTTCCTTTTTCAACGTATTCTCTGATATCTTCTCCATAATTTGCTCTTCCATAGGCTTTCGCATGTGGCTACGGGGAGAACTTGAGTACTCAAACATTGGTGGGCTAAAGCGTGCACCACCTTGGTCAAATTGGTCACAAACTCAAATGTGTCCCGCTTCATGGCTTCTTGTCCTTGAAGTAACAAAGTGAGAGGATCGTCTATTGGGGCTTAGGGTGAATAGGAAGGTTCATTATTTTGGAGAAAGGGTTCATGGTAGGAAGGTGGTTCTTCTTGGTAAAATTGTGGAGAAGGTGTGTATTGAGGTGGTTCTTGGTAGTAATCTTGATTGGGTTGTGGTGGTTCTAAAGGTTCTTGCTCATGATGGTCACGAGGGTATGGTATGGGTGATTGGTGATAGGGTGGATATGGATCATAGGAAGGTGCTTGGTGTGGAAGGGCTTGTGAGTATGGTTGAGGTTCATGTTGAGGATAGGAGTCATAGGCATATGGTGGTGGTGATTGATTGTCATGAAAAGATTCACCATAGCAATTGAATTGACATGTATTAGGGTGGAAATTATACCTATAAGTATCCGGAGGTTGTTGCCAATAGGAGTGATCAATTCTTTGAGGCTCCTCCCATCTTGAAGTGTTCCATCCTTGCTACATGTTACCTTTAAAGTCTATATTTCCTACAACACAATTAGAACCAAACTCATAGCCAAAGTGAGAATTCATTATGGAAAAAATAAAAATAGAACTAACTAAAACTAGAAAGCAAGAAAAAGACAAGCCTATTCACACTATTCACATATATACAATAACCAATAACATAACACCATTGCAGGGCCCCGGCAACAGCTCCATTTTGATGAATGGATTTTTGATGGTTTAGAATTTCACTAATGAAATCTCGTTGTAAAGTATAGTCTCTAAACCAACAATAATCCTTTCATACAAAAATTTGTTTGTCACAAGTACAAACCCCTAAAATCTATAAACCAAAGTATTTAAACCTCGGGTCGTCTCTCAAAGGACTTGCAGGGTAGTGTTCTTGTTATTGGTTATGGATTTATTTATTTTGGGGTTTTGAATGAAAAAAATGAATAGTAAATGGTAATGAAATTCTATTAACAAAATGGTCTTGGCAAGGTTTGGTTGTCAAGAATCTTCATCATTATCACTAGCCACAAGTATGGTAGTTGCAAGGATTAATCCCACTTAGTCATCCTTTAATCAAATAAAAAAGAAAGTCAAGTGAGCTATATCAATCCAAGTCCATAAATCCTAACTTTTCACTAATTGGATTAATGAAGGCTAGAGTCAATGGCTATCAACTATCACTCACTTGGACACTAGTAACTCAAGAAATCCTAAGTTACCTTCTCAAGCCAAGAACATAAAATCCTACTCTAACATCCTTCCAAGCATTTCATCAAACACTTGGAAGGTGCAAACAACAAGAATGAATTATAACAACAATTGAATACAAAGAATTAACAACAACAATCAAGGAAATCACAATTATCATGAATTACCTCAAATTGCATTATTAAAAGAAAATAAAGAGAACAAGAGTATCTCAATTACAAAACCTAGAAACAAAATAAGAGAAACTACAACAAGAGAATAGGGATAGAAAGAAGAACCAAAGTGTAGCAATCGCCAATTGGAGGTAGAAGTAGAAGGAGACTTGAATTAAACCCAGAACTAGAAGATCTTAATCTAACCCTAATTCCTAATCGTAGAGAGAAGTGAGAGCTTCTCTCTCTAAAACTACTTCTAAAACTAAACTATGAATAATGATCAAAAGTATGTTGATTCCCCTTCAATCCTTGGCTTAAATAGCATCAGAAATGAGTTGGATTGGGCCCACAAGGCTTCTAAAATCGCTAGCCACGAGTTGCATTAAGTGGGTCATGTGCCACCATCAGCGCGTCCGCATACTGTACGTGTGCGCACCCCTATGCACGATGCAACTATGGCAAATCTTATATCGTTTCGAAGCCCCGAATATTAGCTTTCCAACCCAATTAGAACCGCATCATTTAGACCTCTGTAGCTCAATTTATGGTCAATTAAGTGTGAAGAGGTCAGGCTTGACAGCTTTTTGGTTCCATCATTTCTTCATGAGTTCTCCAACTTTATATGCTTTTTCTTCATTCCCTTGATCCAATCTTTGCCTCCTAAATCTGAAATCACTTAACAAACATATCAAGGCATCTAATGGAATTAAGGTAAATTACATTTAGCTATTTTAAGACCTAAAAAGCATGTTTTCACTCTTAAGCCCAATTAAAGGAGAATATACAAAATCACGCTATTTAATTGAATAAATGTCGGTAAAAGGTGATAAAATCCCTAAAAATCAAAACAAGATAAACCCTACAAATGGGGTTTATCAACAGGCTCATGCTTTTTCCTTTTGCTGTAAGAGACAGAGCTAGAACATGGTTGGACTCACAACCTAAAGATAGCCTGGACTCTTGGGATAAGCTGGTCATGGCCTTCGTGGCTAAGTTCTTTCCTCCTCAAAAGCTGAGCAAGCTTAGAGTGGATGTTCAGACCTTCAAACAAAAAGATGGTGAATCCCTCTTTGAAGCTTGGGAAAGATACAAGCAGATAACCAAAAGGTGTCCTTCTGACATGCTTTTAGAGTGGACCATTTTGGATATATTCTATTTTGGTCTATCTGAGTTCTCTAAGATGTCACTGGACCATTCTACAGGTGGAAATAACCAGTTCATGTACACCTCTAAGAGGAATTTCGTGAATAGTGGGACACCTCAGAGGAAGGGAGTTCTTGAAATAGATGCTCTGAATGCCATATTGGCTCAGAACAAAATGTTGACTCAGTAAGTCAACATGATTTCTCAAAGTCTGAATGGATTGCAAAATGCATCCAACAGTACTAAAGAGGCATCTTCTGAAGAAGAAGCCTATGATCCTGAGAACCCTGTAATGGCAGAGGTAAATTACATGGGTGAACCTCATGGAAACATCTATAGTTCATCATGGAAAAATCATCCAAATTTCTCATGGAAGGATCAACAAAAGCCTCAACATGGCTTTAATAATGGTGGAAGAAATAGGCTCAGCAATAGAAAAACTTTTCCATCATCTTCTCAGCAACAGATAGAGAATTATGAGCAGAGCATCTCTAACTTAGCAAACATAGTCTCTGATCTGTCTAAGGCCACTTTAAGTTTCATGAGTGAAACAAGGTCCTCCATCATAAATTTAAAGGCACAAGTGGGCCAGCTGAGTAAGAAAGTCACTGAAACTCCTCCTAGTACTCTCCCAAGCAATACTGAAGAGAATCCAAAAAGAGAGTGCAAGGCCATTGACATAATCAACATGGCCAAACCTAGAGAGGAAGGAGAAGATGTGAATCCCAATGAGGAAGACCTCATGGGACGTCTCTCAAGTAAGAAAAAGTTCCCTATTGAGGAACCAAAGGAATCTGAAGGTCATATAGAGACCATAGAGATCCTATTAAACCTCCTTTTGTCATTCATGAGCTCTGAAGACTATTCTTCCTCTGAAGAGGATGAAGATGTAACTGGAGAGTAAGTTGCTCAATATCTAGGAGCCATCATGAAGCTGAATGCCAAGTTGTTTGGTAATGAGACTTGGAAAGGTGAACCTCCCTTGCTCATTAGTGAACTAAATACATGGGTTCAACAAACGTTACCTCAAAAGAAACAAGTTCCTGGTAAATTCTTAATACCCTGTACCATAGGCACTATGACCTTTGAGAAGGCTCTGTGTGACCTAGGGTCAGGCATAAATCTTATGCCACTCTCTGTAGTGGAGAAGCAGGGGATTATTGAGGTACAACCTGCCACATTCTTATTAGAGATGGCAGATAGATCACAAAGACAAGCTTATGGATTAGTAGAGGATGTGTTAGTGAAGGTTAAAGGCCTTTATATCCCTGCTAATTTCATAATCTTAGAGATTAGGAAAAAGGAAGATGAATGCATCATCCTTAGAAGACCCTTCCTAGCCACAGCAGGAGCTGTGACTGATGTTGACAGAGGAGAGCTAGTCCTTTAATTGAATGGGGACTATCTTGTGTTTAAAGCCCAAGGCTATCCTTCTGTAACAATAGAGAGGAAGCATGAAAAGCTTCTTTCAGTACAGAGTCAAACAAAGCCCCCACAATCAAACTCTAAGTTTGGTGTTGAATCCCCACATCCAAACTCTAAGTTTTGTGTTGGGAGTCCACAACATTGACCTGATCACCTGTGAGGCTCCATGAGAGCCCACTGTCAAGCTATTGACATTAAAGAAGCGCTTATTGGGAGGCAACCCCATTTTTATTTATCTAATTTTATTTTTTATTTTATTGTTCTTTTATGTTTTATTAGGATCATGATCATGTGGAGTCACAAAACAAATACTAAAATTAAAAATAGAATCAAAAACAGCAAAAGAAACAACACACCCTGGAGGAAGGGCTTACTGGCGTTTAAACGCCAGTAAGGAGCATCTGGCTGGCGTTCAACGCCAGAACAGAGCATGGATCTGGTGTTGAATGCCAGAAATATGCAGCAATCTGGCATTTAAATGCCAGGATTGCACCCTGAGGAAAGCTGGCGTTCAACGCCAGAAACATGCTACAGACTGGCGTTGAACGCCCAAAACAAGCATAGAACTGGCGGTTAACGCCAGAAACAAGCATCAATCTGGCGTTAAATGCCGGGATTGCATGCAGAAGGCATTTTACATGCCTAATTGGTGCAGGGATGATAAATCCTTGACACCTCAGGATCTGTGGACCCCACAGGATCACCACCTATCTCAACTTACCTTCTCTCTTCTTCACACAATCTAATAACACTCTTCCCCAAACACCCTTCACCAATCAACTCAATCTCTCTTCCCAATTACCCTTTCACCACTCACATCCATCCACTCTTCCCCATAAACCCCACCTACAAGCAGAAAAAGCCAATAGCCCTTAAAACTAAAAGGCAAGGGTAAAAAAGGATCCAAGGCTTTGAGCATCAATGGATAGGAGGAACCAAGGAAATAAAATCCAGGCCTAAGCGGCTAAATCAAGCTGTCCCTAACCATGTGCTTGTGGCATGCAGGTCCAAGTGAAAAGCTTGAGACTGAGTGGTTAAAGTCATGATCCAAAGCAAAAAGAGTGTGCTTAAGAGCTCTGGACACCTCCAACTGGGGACTTTAGCAAAGCTGAGTCACAATCTGAAAAGGTTCACCCAGTCATGTGTTTGTGGCATTTATGTATCCGGTGGTAATACTGGAAAACAAAGTGCTTAGGGCCACAGCCAAGACTCATAAAGTAGCTGTGTTCAAGAATCAATGTACTTAACTAGGAGAATCAATAATACTATATGAAATTCTAAGTTCCTATAGACTCAAGGCAACAATTTAAGTTTGGTGTTGTGATGAGCGGATAATTTATACGCTTTTTGGCATTGTTTTTAGGTAGTTTTTAGTAGGATCTAGCTTCTTTTAGGGATGTTTTCATTAGTTTTTATGCAAAATTCACATTTTTGGACTTCACTATGAGTTTGTGTGTTTTTCTATGATTTCAGGTATTTTCTGGCTGAAATTGAGGGACCTGAGCAAAACTCTGATAGAAGGCTGACAAAGGACTGCTGATGCTGTTGGATTCTGACCTCCCTGCACTCGAAATGAATTTTCTAGAGCTACAAAACTCCAAATGGATCGCTCTCAACGGTGTTGGAAAGTAGACATCCAGAGCTTTCCAGCAATATATAATGATTCATACTTTGTTCGAGCTTAGATGATACAAACTGCCGCTCAACGCCAGTTCCATGCTGCATTCTGGAGTTAAACGCCAAAAACACATCACAAACCAGAGTTAAACGCCAAAAACACGTTACAACTTGGTGTTTAACTCCAAGAGAAGTCTTTGCATGTGTAAAGCTCAAGCTCAGCCCAAGCACACACCAAGTGGGCCCCGGAAGTGGATTTCTGCATTAATTACTTATTTCTGTAAACTCTAGTAGCTAGTCTAGTATAAATAGCACATTTTACTATTGTATTAGACATCTTGGTTTCGTCTTTTATCTTAGCATCCATCTTTGGACGTTTGGTTCTTAGACTTTGGGGGCTGGCCATTCGGCCATGCCTGAACCTTGATCACTTATGTATTTTCAACGGTGGAGTTTCTACAAACCATAGATTAAGGTGTGGAGCTTTGCTGCACCTCGAGTTTTAATGCAAAGTACTACAGTTTTCTATTCAATTCATGCTTATTCTTATTCTAAGATATTCGTTTCACTTCAACATGATAGATGTGATGATCCGTGACACTCGTCATCATTCTCACCTATGAACGCATGATTGACAACCACTTCCGTTCTACCTTAGAACGAGCGAGTATCTCTTGGATTCCCTAACCAAAATCCTTGTGGTATAAGCTAGAACCCTTTGGCAGCCACTCTTGAGAATTCGGAAGGACTAAACCTTGTCTGTGGTATTCCGAGTAGGATTCAAGGATCGAATGTCTATGATGAGCTTCAAATTCGCGATTGTTGGGCGAGAACTGATGAGCAGATATTTTATACGCTTTTTGGGGGTAATTTCATGTAGATTTTAGTATGTTTTAATTGGTTTTTAGTAGAATATAATTAGTTTTTAGGCAAAAATCATATTTCTAGACTTTACTATGAGTTTGTGTGTTTTCTGTGATTTCAGGTATTTTCTGGCTGAAATTGAGGGAGCTGAGCAAAAATCTGAGTTAGGCTGAAAAAGGACTGCTGATGCTGTTGGATCCTGACCTCCCTGCACTCGAAATAGATTTTCTGGAGCTACAAGAGTCTAATTGGCTCGCTCTCAACGGCGTTGGAAAGTAGACATCCAGGGCTTTCCAGCAATAGATAATAGTCCATACTTTGCGCGAAGATAGATGACGTAAACTGGCGTTCAACGCCAGTATCATGCTGCTGTCTGGCGTCCAGCGCCAGAAATAGGTTACAAGTTGGAGTTCAACACCAGAAACAGGTTACAACCTGGCGTTGAACGCCCAAAACAGCCCCAGGCACGTGAGAAGCTTAAGTCTCAGCCCCAGCACACACCAAGTGGGCCCCAGAAGCGGATTTCTACATCATCTATCATAGTTTACTCATTTTCTGTAAACCTAGGTTACTAGTTTACTATTTAAACAACTTTTAGAGACTTATTTGTTACTATTTAAACAACTTTTAGAGATTTACTTTGGACCTGTTGACATTTTCAGATCTGAATTTTATACACTTTGACGGCATGAGTCTCTAAACTCCATTATTGGGGGTGAGGATTTCTGCAGCGTCTCAATGAATTAATGCAATTGTTTCTATTTCTCCATTCAAACGTGTGTGTTCCTATCTAAGATGTTCATTCGCGCTTAATTATGAAGAGGGTGATGATCCGTGACACTCATCACCTTCCTCAATCCATGAATGTGTGCCTGACAACCACCTCCGTTCTACACCAGATTGAATGAGCTTCTCTTAGATTCCTTAATCAGAATCTTCGTGGTATAAGCTAGAATTGATGGCGGCCACTCTTGAGGATCCGGAAAGTCTAAACCTTGTCTGTGGTATTCCGGGTAGGATTCAAGGATTGAG
>NC_029772.3:76796201-76799360 GCF_000817695.3 Arachis duranensis
TTTTCACTGAGAGGATGGGAGGTAGCCACTGACAATGGTGATACCCTACATACAGCTTGCCATAGAAGGAACTTTGCACTTTTCCATGGATGGAATATTACATTACAGAAATTCAGAAGACAAAGCATCTCCAAAACTCCAACATATTCTCCATTACTGCATTACAAGTAATTAATTCTCGCTCTTTTATTATTCTAATAATTCCAACTGATAATTTTAATTGATATCCTGACTAAGAATAATAAAATAAATATAGCTTGCTTCAAACCAATAATCTCCATGGGATCGACCCTTACTCACGTAAGGTATTACTTGGACGACCCAGTGCACTTGCTGGTTAGTTGTACGGATTGCAAATTCGTGCACCAAGTTTTTGGCACTGTTGCCGGGGACTATTCGAGTTTGAACAACTAAAGGTTTATTTTGTTGCTTAGATTAGGAAGAATTTATCCTTTTTTTTTTCACTAGAATTGCATTTTTTATTATCCCTTTTTAAAAATTTTTCAAAAATATTATTTTTCTTTATCAATTTTTAATTTTTTTCGTGAGTTTAGTGTCTTGTTCTAAGTTTGGTGTTAATTTCATATTTTATATTTTTCTCTAAATTTTTGAACTTGTGTTCTTTGTTCTTCATTGATCTTCAAGTTGTTCTTGTTTATTCTTCTTGTTTGATCTTGAGTTTTTCTTGTTTTGTGTCTTTTCTTGTTTTTCTTGTGCTTTTTCAAAATATCAACTTTCAAAAATTATACTTTTATCCATAAAAATAATACATCTTTAAAATACATTACATTTTTAGCTCAGTTGGTTATAGTGTTGGCTTATGTTCATGGCAATTGGGCATCTTCTTTTTAATTTTTTTTTAATAATTTTTCTTAATTTAATTTTGTGCCAAACTTTAAGTTTGGTGTTTTCTTGTTGATCTTTCTTTAATTTTCGAAAATTTACCTTGGTTTTCTAAAAATCTTAAGTTTGGTGTTCTTTCTTTTGTTCTTGGTGTTCTTGTGAATTTTCAAGGTGTTCTTGAGTCTTTCTTGTGTTTTGATCTTAAAATTTTTAAGTTTGGCGTTCCTTGGTGTTTTCCCTCCAAAATTTTCGAAAATAAGGAGCATTAGATCTAAAAATTTTAAGTCTTGTGTCTTTTATATGTTTTTCTCTTTCATCATAAAATTCAAAATTCAAGAAAAAAATATCTTTTCTAACTAATTTTAAACAATAATTTTGAAATTTTTATATAAAAATTTCAGATTTCAATTTCAAAATTTTTCGAAAATCTTCACAAAATATTTTCAATTTTTTTATTTTATTCCGTTTTTATTTATTCCATTTTTATTTTATTTTTATAAAATAAATAATATCAACATACATACCATCTCCTTTATTCCATCATGGAACTAAGTGAAAATGAACAGTCCAGGAGGACTCTGGGGTCATATGCTAACCCCACTACTGCTTCATATGGGAGTAGTATCTGTATACCCTCCATTGGAGTTAGTAGCTTTGAGTTGAATCCTCAGCTCATTATCATGGTGCAGCAAAGCTACCAGTATTCCGGTCTTCCACAGGAAGAACCTACAGAGTTTCTGGCACAATTTTTGCAAATTGCTGACACAGTACATGATAAGGAAATAGATCAGGATGTCTACAGATTACTACTAAGCATCCAAGGATTCAAACAAGGAGATAATGGATCTCTTTATGATGCTTGGGAGAGATACAGAGAGATGCTAAGAAAATGCCCCTCTGAAATGTTTTCAGAGTGGGTGCAATTAGACATCTTCTACTATGGGCTTACAGAAAAAGCTCAGATTTCTCTAGACCACTCAGCTGGTGGATCTATACATATGAGAAAAACAATTGAAGAAGCTTAAGAGCTTATTGATACAGTTGCCAGAAATCAGCATATGTACCTAAGCAGTGAATCCTCCATGAAAGAAGAGGCTAAAACAGTAATTGCTGAACTCAGTCCTGTGGATCAGGCTAATGAATTTAATCAGCAATTAGACTTTCTAACCCAGCAGCTAGCCGAATTCAAGGAAATACTACAGGAAATAAGAATGGCTAACAGGAATATGGAAGTACAGTTAAAGCAAACAGAAAAGCAACTGTCAAAACAAATAGCAGAAGAATGCCAAGCTGTTCAATTAAGAAGTGGGAAAACATTAAATACCTCACTTCAAAGCAGCAGGAAGCCAAGAAATGAACAAATGGCCACTCAAAATCCCTCCGAGGACAATCAGAGCCCATAGAGGAATTATGCTGGCGCTGAACGCCCAGACCATGCTCATTCCTGGCGTTCAACGCCAGAAACAAGCATGAATCCGGCGTTGAACGCCCAAAGGGAGCACAGTTCTGGCGTTCAGACGCCAGTAACAGATAAGGAGTTTGCGTTTAACGCTACTCCAGCTTCCACCCCTGGCATTCAAATGCCAGTGGGGGATTGACGATTGGATTTTTGACGGTTTAGAATTTCTCAAATAAAATCTCGTCGAAGTATAGTTTCTAAACCAAGCAATAATCCTTTCATACAAAAGATTGTTTGTCACAAGTAACAAACCCCTAATTTTATAAACCGAAGTATTCAAACCTCGGGTCGTTCTCCCTAGGAATTGTAATGAAGTGTCTTGTTATTGGTTGTGATGTGTTTTGGGGTTTTGGATAAGAGACATGAAAGTAAATGGCAATGAAATTAAACTAACAACTATAAAGCTCTTGGCAAGATATGAGAACTAGAAGTTCTATCCTAGTTATCCTTCTCAATTGTGATGAGTATTGTTCATTGCTACCACTTAGTTAACCCTTACTAAAGAAAGGAAAGTCAAGTGGATGAATTGACTTGAGCCACAAGTCCTAGCCAACTCCCAAGGAAAGACTAGCTTTAGTGCACTCCAAACCAATTAGCAATCTCTCCAATTACCAATCAACAAAGGAATTAGATAACTCAAGTGTCACTAATTACTCTACCTAGGCCAAGAGGAACAAAATCTACACTATATCTAGAAGAGGCATTTCAACAAACACATAAAAGGCAATAAAAGTAAACAACATAAATTGCAAGAATTAAAGAGAGATCTAACTACAAAGGCAAGAGATCAACAATGGAAGAGCAAAGAAGACACATTTATTATGAATTACCTCTTATTGAATTGGAAGAAAATGGAA
>NC_029772.3:76799389-76800608 GCF_000817695.3 Arachis duranensis
CTTGGTTTAAATAGCATCAGAAATGAGTTGGATTGGGCTCACAAGGCTTCTAAAATCGCTGGCCACGTTTTGCTTTAAGTGAACCAGGTGGCAGCAACGGCGCATCCGCGTACCGTGCGCGTGCGCGCCACCATACGTGTAGCAACTATGGCAAATCTTATATCGTTGCGAAGCCCCGGATGTTAGCTTTCTAACTCAACTGGAACCGCATCATTTGGACCTCTGTAGCTCAAGTTATGTTCGTTTAAGTGCGAAGAGGTCGGCTTGACAGCTTTCCGGTTCTTTCATTTCTTCATGAGTTCTCCAACTTTTTATGCTTCTTTCTTCATTCCCTTGATCCAATCTTTGCCTCCTAAACCTTAAATCACTTAACAAACATATCAAGGCATCTAATGGAATCAAGGTGAATTAGATTTAGCTATTTTAAGACCTAAAAAGCATGTTTTCACTCTTAAGCACAATTAAAGGAGAATATACAAAACCATGCTATTTCATTGAATAAATGTGGGTAAAAGGTTATAAAATCCCCTAAAATCAAGCACAAGATAAACCCTCAAAATGGGGTTTGTCAGGGATCAGTCACATACAAGTGCTGATAACAACCCTTCTAAAAAGGCTTCCCAACCCACTTCTGTAGGTAATAAACCTGCAGCAACTAAGGTTGAGGAATATAAAGCCAAAATGCCTTATCCTCAAAAACTCCGCCAAGCAGAACAGGATAAGCAATTTGCCCACATTGCAGACTATCTCAAGACTCTTGAAATAAAGATTCCGTTTGCAGAAGCACTTGAGCAAATACCCTCTTATGCTAAGTTCATGAAAGAGATCTTAAGTCATAAGAAGGATTGGAGGGAGACTGAAAAAGTTTACCTCACTGAAGAATGCAGTGCAGTCATTCTGAAAAAATTACCTGAGAAGCTTAAAGACCCCGGGAGCTTTATGATACGATGCACATTAGAGGGTAATTATACCAAGCAAGCTGATGAGCGGATAATTTGTACGCTTTTTGGCATTATTTTTAGTATGTTTTTAGTATGATCTAGTTGGTTTTTAGTATATTTTTATTAGTTTTTAGTTAAAATTCACTTTTCTGGGCTTTACTATGAGTTTGTGTGTTTTTCTGTGATTTCAGGTATTTTCTGGCTGAAATTGAGGGACTTGAGCAAAAATCTGATTCAGAGACTAAAAAGGACTGCAGATGCTGTTGGATTCTGACCTC
>NC_029772.3:76800687-76801036 GCF_000817695.3 Arachis duranensis
GGAGCTACAGAAGCCCAATTGGCGCGCTCTTAACGGCGTTGGAAAGTAGACATCCTGGGCTTTCCAGAAATATATGATAGTCCATACCTTGCCCAAGATTTGATGGCCCAAACCGGCGCTCAAAGTCACCCTCAGAAATCCCAGCGTTAAACGCCGGAACTGGCACCAAAGTAGGAGTTAAACGCCCAAACTGGCACCAAAGCTGGCGTTTAACTCCAAGAAGAGTCTCTACACGAAAATGCTTCAATGCTCAGCCCAAGCACACACCATGTGGGCCCGGAAGTGGATTTTTATGTAATTTACTCATCTTTGTAAACCCTAGGCTACTAGTTCTCTACAAATAGGACCT
>NC_029772.3:76805171-76805889 GCF_000817695.3 Arachis duranensis
GCTAAATGACAAGTTATTTGGTAATGAGACTTGGGAGGATGAACCCCCTTTGCTCACCAAAGAACTGGATGACTTGTCTAGGCAGAAATTACCTCAAAAGAGACAGGATCCTGGGAAGTTTTCAATACCTTGTACCATAGGCACCATGACCTTCAAGAAGGCCTTGTGTGACTTAGGGTAAAGTGTAAACCTCATGCCTCTCTCTATAATGGAGAAATTAGGGATCTCTGAGGTAAAAGCTGCAAAAATCTCACTAGAGATGGCAGACAATTCAAGAAAACAAGCCCATGGACTTGTAGAGGATGTTCTGGTTAAAGTTGAAGACCATTACATCCCTACTAATTTCATAGTCCTAGAGACTGGGAAGTGCATGGATGAATCCATCATCCTTGGCAGACCCTTCCTAGCCACAGCAAAGGCTGTGATTGATGTTGATAGAGGAGAGTTGATCATTCAAGTGAATGAAGAATCCTTGGTGTATTAAGGCCCAAGGATATCCCTCTATCATCATGGAGAGGAAGCATGAAGAGCTTCTCTCAAAACAGAGCCAAACAGAGCCCCCACAGTCAAACTCTAAGTTTGGTGTTGGGAGACCACAACCAACTTCTAAGTTTGGTATTAAACCCCCACAGTCAAACTCTAAGTTTGGTGTTGGGAGGTTCCAACATTGCTCTGAGTATCTGTGAGGCTCCATGAGAGCCCACTGTCAAGCTACTAA
>NC_029772.3:76805982-76806174 GCF_000817695.3 Arachis duranensis
ACTATTTTCTTTTGTTATTTTATGTTTTTTTTGTAGGTTGATGATCATGAGAAGTCACAAAATCAATGAAAAAAGCAAAAATAGAATGAAAAATAGGAAGAAAAATAGCACACCCTGGAGGACGCACCTACTGGCGTTTAAACGCCAGTAAGGTTAGCAGATGGGCGTTTAACGCCCAGTCTGGCACCATTA
>NC_029772.3:76806403-76806520 GCF_000817695.3 Arachis duranensis
ACCTCAGGATCTGTGGACCCCACAGGATCCCCACCTACCCCACCACTCTCTCTCTTCTTCACCCATTTACCAATCACCTCACCACCTCTTCCCCAAACACCCTTCACCTATCAAATC
>NC_029772.3:76808755-76809427 GCF_000817695.3 Arachis duranensis
TATTTTTATTAGTTTTTAGTTAAAATTCACTTTTCTGGACTTTACTATGAGTTTGTGTGTTTTTCTGTGATTTTAGGTATTTTCTGGCTGAAATTGAGGGACTTGAGCAAAAATCTGATTCAGAGACTAAAAAGGACTGCAGATGCTGTTGGATTCTGACCTCCCTGCACTCGAAGTGGATTTTCTGGAGCTACAGAAGCCCCATTGGCGCGCTCTTAACGGCGTTGGAAAGTAGACATCCTGGGCTTTCCAGCAATATATGATAGTCCATACCTTGCCCAAGATTTAATGGCCCAAACCGGCGCTCAAAGTCACCCTCAGAAATCCCAGCGTTAAACACCAGAACTGGCACCAAAATGGGAGTTAAACGCCCAAACTGGCATAAAAGCTGGCGTTTAACTCCAAGAAGAGTCTCTACACGAAAATGCTTCAATGCTCAGCCCAAGCACACACCAAGTGGGCCCGGAAGTGGATTTTTATGTCATTTACTCATCTCTGTACACCATAGGCTACTAGTTTTCTATAAGTAAGACATTATACCATTGTATTTTCATCTTGGTTCTTCTGGTTCCCTCTCTCGGACCGAAGCCAATGATCACTCTTGTTCTTATGTATTTTCAACGGTGGAGTTTCTACACACCATAGATTAAGGTGTGGAGCTCTGCTGTACCT
>NC_029772.3:76809769-76812787 GCF_000817695.3 Arachis duranensis
GAGTAAGAAGGATTGGATGAAGACAGTAGGAAAGCAGAGAGACGGAAGGGAAGGCATCTTCATACGCTTATCTGAAGTTCCTACCAATGAATTACATAAGTATCTCTATCTTTATCTTTATGTTTTATGCGTTTATCACCATACCCATTTGAGTTTGCCTGACTGAGATTTACAAGGTGACCATAGCTTGCTTCATACCAACAATCTCTGTGGGATCGACCCTTACTCGCGTAAGGTTTATTACTTGGACGACCCAGTACACTTGCTGGTTAGTTGTGCGAAGTTGTGTTTATGCCATGGTATTGAATACCAAGTTTTTGGGTTCATCACCGGGGATTAATTGATTTGTGAAAAGTAGTGATCACAATTTCGTGCACCACAAGCTCTATGTGATCTTGGGGCAAGTATCAACCTAATACCTGCATCTATTATCACAAAGCTCGGTTTGACTGAAGAAGTCAAACCAACCCGGATATGTCTTCAACTTGCTGATGGCTCCATTAAATACCCATCAGGCGTGATTAAAGACATGATTGTCAAGGTTGGGCCATTTGCCTTTCCTACTGACTTTGTGGTGCTGGAAATGGAGGAGCACAAGAGTGCAACTCTCATTCTAGGAAGACCTTGGGTTCGATCGGACTATTTGGTTAGTTTGAGGATTCTCACTTCCCTTCTTCGAGCATAGCATGAAGCTACCGAAGGAGTGAAACGACTCTTTTCACTCGACTAATCATCCGTCAGACATCAAGAACAAGGTACGTAAGTCACTGTCCTGTTAAGGAGTGAAACCCAGGTACGTGTAGTCACTCATAGCTGGCTATATGAGTGAGTACTCCCACTCTTTATTGACTAGAAAGGCTATCGAATCAGAGAAAGAAGTAGTAGTTCTTACTAGACTTACCCTTAGTGCAGACATCGGTAACTGTGCTCTTTTGGTTGATACCAAACCCGCCATAAAGAGAGTTCATAAGGATCTTATAGTTATAGATATAGTCCAAGGCTTCATTTCCTGATTCCTTACTTTTTTGTCTACTCTCAGATAGGGACCGCAAAGGATTGTTCATGGAACTACTATCGAGATTCTTCGGATCATATTTCCTAGTATCATCCCGATGTTCATTGCTATACCATCATTTGCTCTGTTATACTCAATGGACGAGGTAGTAGTAGATCCAGCCATTACTATCAAAGCTATTGGACATCAATGGTATCAGACTTATGAGTATTCAGACTATAACAGTTCCGATGAACAGTCACTCACTTTTGACAGTTATACGATTCCAGAAGATGATCTAGAATTGGGTCAATCACGTTTATTAGAAGTGGACAATAGAGTGGTTGTACCAGCCAAATCCAGGGTGTAATAGACGAATTGGAAGAAGAAACGTCTTCCATGGACAATGTGGATGAGATCATAAGGAAGTTCTCAAATAAGCTAAGAATCTAAAGTTCCTCTTCCTCCTATAAGGAAGGCGATTTGCCGACAGAACCAGAATGAACCGCCGCCGTGAAAGAGGTAACAAAAGAGTTTGCAATGTCGAGAATGAAACTTATTTTTAGTTGAAGGCCCCTCTCCTTAACTTATCGAATAGGGGCGAGTAGCTTCACCCCTCTCCCATACCGGAAAGCAAAAGTAGCTCGAGCCAAAGGCGACTGCGAGGCCCCCCGCTAAGCGAGGGGGGAGGGGGAAAGTGGGTTTAGAGGGCTCCCCCACCATTAGGAATCTTGCCTTACAGAAGGTTAATGAGGGCACGTAACGATGCACCGGGAAGGTATAGAGTCGCCCCCAAGATGAAAGGGAGATTGGTGCCGGTTACACTTTTAGTGAGGAGACAGGAGCTCTAGAGCTTAGAGATGTCCCCTAGGCCAGACAGAGGTCTAGGGGGAGTCCGGAAAGAGGACTCTTTTCGTTTAGCCGGTGAGCCCGCAGATGTCAAAAGGCTAATCTGAATAGTTTAGTTACCTCGTTCCATTCACCACAAGGCATCCATCTTCCTAACTTCATCTTCATCAATCTTAGCCTGATCTTGGGACTCCTCTTCTTCGAGCATAGCATGAAGCTTCCCGATGCTCTGCGCACTAAGCTTCCTTCGTCTTAGGTCAGTCCATAGCCCAATGAGGGTGATGTTAGAGTAAGGGGAAAGGGTATGATAAGAACTGACTTTTTAAGCTAAGGAAGGACTTGCCCTTCTTCTTGCACCTCGTGCAGCCTCTTCTTTGTTGGTACTTGATTCTAGCTTATATATCACATTTCGTTGTGGAGAAATCAAGGCAATTCAATTGTCTAGCCCTGCTGCTCTTGAAGAGGCAAGCATATGACGTACGCTACGCGCCTCCCATTCTCTGATGACTCTCAAAGGAAAAAAGAGGTCTCTGCCCTCCACATAAGGAATTGACTCGCGGTCTACATCAAGGGGAAGTAGCTTGGTACTGGTTCGAATCCAGTATCGTGAATATCTGAACTGGTTGTTTGCTATTCAAGAATTCTTCTTTAGGGAACACATATGTGTTAAGGGACTTTTGGTAAGACCTATAGTTGGACATTATGGTCAGATCCGAACCCTCATTGACGTCCAAAAAGGGGAAGTAACCTTGAGAGTCAATGAGGAGGAGTTCAAGTTGAATGTTGTCAAAGCCATGCAACTTCCAGACACCCCAAATGACTGCATGAGTGTTGATATTATTGACTCTCTGGTAAGAGAGGTCAATATGGCTGAGAGTCTCGAATCAGAGCTAGAGGACATCTTTAAAGATGTTCAGCCTGATCTGGAGGAATCAGAGAGAATAGTAGAACCTCTGAAAATCCCTCAGGAAGAGGAGAAACCTCCTAAACCCGAGCTCAAACCATTACCACCATCCCTAAAATATGCATTCCTGGGAGAAGGTGATACCTTTCCTGTAATCATAAGCTCTACCTTAGAGCCACAGGAAGAGGAAGCACTAATTCAAGTGCTAAGGACACACAAGACAGCTCTTGGGTGGACCATCAGTGATCTCAAGGGCATTAGCCCAGCCAGA
>NC_029772.3:76813694-76814133 GCF_000817695.3 Arachis duranensis
TACTTGCAGTGGTTTACGCCATTGACAAATTCAGATCCTATTTAGTAGGATCAAAAGTGATTGTGTACACTGATCATGCTGGTCTTAAATATCTACTCACAAAGAAGGATTCAAAACACAGACTTATAAGATGGGTGTTGCTTCTGCAAGAGTTTGATATAGAAATAAGAGACAGAAAAGGGACAGAGAATCAAGTAGCAGATCACCTGTCCCGAATAGAACCAGTAGAAGGGGCGTCCCTCCCTCTTACTGAGATCTCTGAAACCTTTCCAGATGAGCAACTCTTTGCCATCCAGGAAGTACCATGGTTTGCAGATATTGCAAACTATAAGGCAGTGAGGTTCATACCCAAAGAGTACAGTAGGCAGCAATCAAAGAAATTGATCACAGATGCAAAGTACTATCTTTGGGATGAACCATATCTCTTCAAGAGATGTGT
>NC_029772.3:76814731-76817510 GCF_000817695.3 Arachis duranensis
TGATGCCAAGTTAGCTGGAGAAAAACGATTGCTCCAGTTAAATGAGCTAGAGGAATTTAGACTCAATGCTTTCGAGAATGCAAAAATTTACAAAGAGAAAGCGAAAAGATGGCATGATAAGAAATTGTCATCCAGAGTCTTTAAGCCAAGGCAGAAAGTTCTGCTATTTAATTCTAGGCTCAAATTATTCCCCAGGAAATTAAAATCCCGGTGGAGAGGTCCATATGTGATTACAAGTGTATCACCATATGGATACGTAGAGCTTCAGGATAATGAATCTAACAAAAAGTTCATTATTAATGGACAGAGAGTTAAATATTATCTTGAAAGCAATTTTGAGCAAGAATGCTCAAAACTGAGACTTGATTAAAAGCTCAGTAATAGTCCAGCTAACGACATTAAAGAAGCGCTTACTGGGAGGCAACCTAGCCATTCACAAAATTTAATTTTATTTGTTTTTACTAATTAATTGATTTTTGCAGATATATGTCAGAGTATCTTCAAAAGGTAAAATAGCAATTGATTGAATTCACAGAGTTGCAGGGAAATTTGGAAGCTCACTGGCATGAAAAAGCCAGTAAGAGACGTTTTGGGCGTTGAACGCCCAAAAGAAGCACCCACTGGGCGTTCAACGCCAGTAAGGGTAGCCATCTGGGCGTTAAACGCCAGAAAGGAGCATCTTCTGGGCATTTAACGCTAGATTGATAGCGTCCTGGGCGTTCAGAAAAACGCCCAGTGACAAAGGACTTCTTGGCGTTCAACGCCAGAAAGAAGCAACAGCTGGGCGTTGAACGCCCAGGAGAAGCAACAATTGGGCGTTAAACGCCCAAAACATGCAGCAGTTGGGCGTTTAACGCCAGGATGGTGGGGAGGAGGTAAAATTCGTTTTTCTTCAAAAATTTTCTAATTTTTATGTTTCAATTCATGATTTCTTGCATAAACATGTTTCCAAATATCATCCTTCAATTCCAAAAATTTTAATCCTAATTTCTAAAATTCCTAATTTTTGAAATCCTTTTTTCAAAGATTTTACATGCATCTTCATCCATAAAGACAGATGATTTCCAATCCAATCCAACTCTCTTTTTTTAAGTTTTTCAAAATGTAATTATCTTTTAAAATCTTTTTCAAATTAAAAATTTCAGATTTATTTCAGATCATTTTAAATTATATCCTTTTCTTATCATATTTATCTTTTATAAATCACATCTCTTATCTCATATCTTTTTCTTATTTTCGAATACCCACCCCCCTCCCTTTATATTCACTTTCGGCACCCCTCTCCTCCTCCATCATTCCACACTTGCTCTCCTCCTATCCCTCTTCTCTCTTTTCTTTTGCTTGAGGACAAGCAAACCTCTAAGTTTGGTGTGCTTATCCGTGATCACAAAAACACACTCACTTTGATCATGGCCCCTAAAGGAAAACAACCCAACCCAAGAGGCAAGAAAGAGAATACTCCAAAGCCACTTTAGAATCAAGGGAAGTTCTTAACTAAAGAACATTCAGACCATTACTACAAAATAATGAGTCTAAGATCAGTGATCTCGGAAGTCAAGTTCGATCTGAAAGAAGATGAATATCCAGAGATCCAAGAACAAATTTGAAACAGGAACTGGGAAATCCTAGCTAATCCTGAAACAAAAGTGGAAAGTAACTTGGTTCAGGAGTTCTATGCTAATCTATGGCAGACAGACAGGCAAAGAATAATTGGAGCTGCCCTCTATGACCATCAGATCTTAGTCAGAGGAAAGATTATTCATACCCATCCTAACAAAATCAGGGAGATCTTTAAGCTTCCTTAACTGAAAGATGACCCAGACTCCTTTAATAGGAGAATGATGAGGGTAAATAAAGGCTTGGACAAGATTCTAGAGGATATATGCATCCCTGAAGCCAGGTGGACCACCAGCACGACTGGCATCCCAAATCAACTCAAAAAAAAGATCTCAAACCAGTAGCCAGAGGCTGGCTGGATTTCATTGGGCGTTCTATATTGCCCACTAGCAACCGTTCTGAAGTTACTATTAAAAGAGCAGTGATGATTCACTGCATCATGTTGGGAATAGAAGTAGAAGTCCATCAACTGATCTCGTGTGAACTATACAAAATAGCAAACAAGAATTCCAAGGATGCCAGATTGGCCTATCCAAGCTTAATTTCTATGCTCTGCAAAGATGCCGGAGTGAAGATGGGAATAACAGAGTATATCTCAGTTGAGAGGCCAATCACTAGAATATCAATGGACAGACAATAGCTGCAGGATGATCCAATCAAGAGGAGAGCACAGGAAGTCCTCCCAGAACTCCCTCAATTCGAATATTGGGAACATCTTGAAGCATCTATTTCCAAATTGCAAGAAGCTATAAACCAAATAAAGGAAGAACAGAACAATCAAAGTAGCATGCTTTGCAAACTGCTTAAGGAACAAGAAGAGCAAGGGCGTGATTTAAGGGAGCTGAAGCGCAAGAAATTAATCCTTGAAGGACCAAGCACCCCACAGATCAGAGGAACATCTACTTCTCAGAACACAGGTTGTTGAGTTCTAAATTTAGCTTTAACTCTGTGATAATGTTATTATAGAAATTTACCTTAGGAGATATATATAGTAGTAGTAGTAATTAGTATATCTATTCTGGTTTTATTCCCAATTAAGTTATAATTTATTTTTCTCATCATCATCAGACATCAATAAAATAGTAGATAATTAGAATAAAGAAGTAATTTATTTTTCGAGTTCTGAATAATAAAAATTATAATTAACTATATGTGGTGGCAA
>NC_029772.3:76817748-76840103 GCF_000817695.3 Arachis duranensis
GCCAAGACTCATAAAGTAACTGTGTTCAAGAATCAACATACTACACTAGGAGAATCAATAATACTATCTGAATTCTGAGTTCCTCTGCATGCCAATCATTCTGAATTTCAAAGGATAAAGGGATATGCCAAAACTGTTTAGAAACAAAAAGCTACAAGCCCCGCTCATCTAATAAGAATCTGAGCTCCATTTAAAACTCTTAGATATTATTACTTCTTAATTTCTTTTCATCCTATTTTATTTATCTAGTTGCTTGAGGACAAGCAACAGTTTAAGTTTGGTGTTGTGATGAGCGGATATTTTATACGCTTTTTGGGGGTAATTTCATGTAGATTTTAGTATGCTTTAATTGGTTTTTAGTAGAATATAATTAGTTTTTAGGCAAAAATCATATTTCTGGACTTTACTATGAGTTTGTGTGTTTTTCTGTGATTTCAGGTATTTTCTGGCTGAAATTGAGGGAGCTAAGCAAAAATCTGAGTTAGGCTGAAAAAGGACTGCTGATGCTGTTGGATCCTGACCTTCCTGCACTCGAAATGGATTTTCTGGAGCTACAAGAGTCCAATTGGCGTGCTCTCAACGGCGTTGGAAAGTAGACATCCAGGGCTTTCCAGAAATATATATTAGTCCATACTTTGCGCGAAGATAGACGACGTAAACTGGCGTTCAACGCCAGTATCATGCTGCTGTCTGGCGTCCAACGCCAGAAACAGGTTACAAGTTGGAGTTCAACGCCAGAAACAGGTTACAACCTGGCGTTGAACGCCCAAAACAGCCCCAGGCACGTGAGAAGCTTAAGTCTCAGCCCCAGCACATACCAAGTGGGCCCCAGAAGTGGATTCTGCATCATCTATCATAGTTTACTCATTTTCTGTAGACCTAGGTTACTAGTTTACTATTTAAACAACTTTTAGAGACTTATTTGGTACCTCATGACATTTTCAGATCTGAATTTTATACACTTTGACGGCATGAGTCTCTAAACTCCATTGTTGGGGGTGAGGAGCTCTGCAGCGTCTCAATGAATTAATGCAATTGTTTCTATTTCTCCATTCAAACGTGCGTGTTCCTATCTAAGATGTTCATTCGCGCTTAATTATGAAGGGGGTGATGATCCGTGACACTCATCACCTTCCTCAATCCATGAACGTGTGCCTGACAACCACCTCCGTTCTACACCAGATTGAATGAGCTTCTCTTATATTCCTTAATCAGAATCTTCGTGGTATAAGCTAGAATTGATGGCGGCCACTCTTGAGGATCCGGAAAGTCTAAACCTTGTCTGTGGTATTCCGAGTAGGATTCAAGGATTGAGTGGCTGTGACGAGCTTCAAACTCACTTGCCATAGAAGGAACTTTGCACTTTTCCATGGATGGAATATTACATTACAGAAATTCAGAAGACAAAGCATCTCCAAAACTCCAACATATTCTCCATTACTGCATTACAAGTAATTAATTCTCGCTCTTTTATTTTTCTAATAATTCCAACTGATAATTTTAATTGATATCCTGACTAAGAATAATAAAATAAATATAGCTTGCTTCAAACCAATAATCTCCGTGGGATCGACCCTTACTCACGTAAGGTATTACTTGGACGACCCAGTGCACTTGCTGGTTAGTTGTACGGATTGCAAATTCGTGCACCAAGAACCAACAGCTGATTAGTCGTGCTGTGACAGAGCATTTGGACCATTTTCACTGAGAGGATGAGATGTAGCCATTTACAATAGTGATGCCCTACATACAGCTTGCCATGGAAAGGAGTATGAAGGATTGAAGGAAGGCAGTAGGAAAGCAGAGATCCAACAGGGACAAAGCATCTCTATACACTTATCTGAAATTCCCATCAATGATTTACATAAGTATCTCTTTCATCTATTTTATGCTTTATTTATTATTATTTTTGAAAACCATTATAAACCATTTGAATCTTCCTAACTGAGATTTAAAAGATGACCATAGCTTGCTTCATACCAACAATCTCCGTGGGATCGACCCTTACTCACGTAAGGTATTACTTGGACGACCCAGTGCACTTGCTGGTTAGTTGTGACAAAGTGTGATTCACGTTTGAGAGCACCAAGTCTATTGGTGCCATTATTGATGATCACAATTTCGTGCACCACCATCACCACAAAATAATTCATGTCATTATCCAAATGGTGGTTGGGAATATCAACAAGGAATGATAGAGTATGAACACTTCATAGAGACACAAGATGACCCATATTTTGATGAATCTAACAACTACTCATATTGTGGCTGGGAAGGTCAAAACCAAAGAGATTGTAATGCTCCATATTCTATTCATCAAGAGACATAATCATTTGAGCGTGCTTTCAATAAATTCATGCAAAGTTGCTCCCCAGAATCCCAAATGATCCATATAGTGATAAATTCAACAATTACTGAAGTTGTGGGTGGGATGATCAAAATCAAGGAGAAATCAATAGTCCACACTCCACTCATCAAGAGCCATCATCACTTGAGCAAACCTTCAACTCATTTATGCAAAATTACCCAACATCACCTCATAGTTTTTCATTTGAAAATTCTTCATCACTTGACTATGCCTCAACAGAAAATTCCTTCCAAAACTCACAACCCACATAAACCTCTCTGAACCAAAGACTTTCAAAGCTTGAATCCATGCTTGAAAGATATGAAGAGGAGACAAAGAAATCTTGGAAGGAACAAGAAAACTCCTTCAAAAGCGTGGAAGTGCTGGTGGACCAAATGTTGAGTGTAAAGGAGGAAGTAGAAGAGCAAGATGACGAGGCCCCTGTATCAAGTGAAATTTCAATGAAGAATGAGGTGGTGGAGGTATATAAGCCAAGGATTTTTTATCCACAGAGGCCACTTGAGATGACAAAGGAACATGAAAACTCACAACCCACACAAACTTCCCTGAACCAAAAACCCTCAATACTTGAGTCTGTGATTGAAAGATATGAAGAGGAGATGAAGAAATCTTGTGAAGAACAACAAACCTCTTCCATAGAAGTGCTGTTAAATCAAATGTTAAGTGCAAAGGAGGAAGTGGAAGAACAAGGAGACGAGGCTCCAATACCAAGTGAAACTCCAATAACGAAGAAGGTTGTGGAGGTATATGAGCCTAGGAGTCCATACCCACAGAGGCTGATTGAGGTGATAGAAGAACATGAAAACTTCCTCCCAAAGGACTCAATGGAATATCATGTAGAAGAAAAGGAGGAAGTCAATCAAAGGAATCCATACTCAAGTGAGGCAGAGAGTTGCATAGAGGAAGGGCTCATTAAACCACCAATTCAAGAGGCTTTTGATGAAGAGCATACTCCAAACATCACACAACACCGAAGTCTGGATATCCACGAAGTGAAGGCAACCAACAAGAGCATCAAAGAGAGGATTGTGACCAAGCTACCAATAATCATATCCATGAAGAAGAAATGGTCAACCACAAGCAATCCAACCCCTGCTGCCCCAACAAGCAAAGCAAATCAAGCAAATAACAAAAGGAAGCTTACTGGGAAGGGGCCAAGATAGGGGATACTAGCTGGCTTCTCTTCTCCCCTGAGGTCATTCCTCTTGACAAACTGGAAGAAGAGGAAAAAAGTCATCAGCAGCATGTCAAGCTAATGACACTAAAAGAGTGCTTGTTGGGAGGCAATCCAACTAGAGGTAGTTTTCCTTTCTTAGTTATTTTAATAAAGAAGTTTAGTAGATTTCTCTGCATTACAAGGAGCTAAGTTTAGTATTGCACACCAAAGAATTTAAGGGTGAATGTGTAATTTTAAGTTTGGTGTTCCACCACAGATTTCATTAAGAACACATTGCACCCTCAGCATGATTAATTATTAGCTCCAAACAATCAGAGAAACTTCTCAACAATTGTTTAGTTTCTAGTTTATGGTCTATTATATAGTTCTTAATCTGTTTTCTAGCTCTTAGTTTGTTTTCTAGTTCCTAGTTGCTTTCTAGTTCATAGTTTACTTTCTTGATAAAAGTACTTGATGTTTCATGCATATATTAACTCTGCTGCATATAAAAGTAGGCAAGGAACTAAGTTTGGTGTTCCCACACCAACTTAAGTTCAGAGAATCACAAGTATACATGCATGCTAACTGTTGCTCAAGTGCTTGGAAAACAAGCAACTTTCAATATCTTTGTAGGAAGTCATTCAATTTCTTGGAGGGAAAGATACATCATCATGTGGAAGGACAAAGGAAGGGCATGAAACCCAACAATGACAATGATACAGAGGAAACAAATGGACTCCAAGAGGTTATATTGTTCCCAGACTAACCTTAGCTCAAATATGACATTTCAAAGTGAAATTTTGCCCTGTTAATTAGTGTCCTGTTAGTCATAAGTCAATTACTATTTGTTTGTTTTTATAGCTTGCTAGTTAAAGTGATTTTATCATCTCATCTTGCTTGAGTCATATACTTTGTTCCTCATGCTTGAATAAAAGAAAAATTATTGTGAAGCAGAGAAAGAGTAAAGGTCTGGTTTGATATAAGACAGAATAAGGTTATGTGGTGGTGTATGCTGGTTCATTAGTTGATTTATGAATAAGGCTGTATGTTGGCACAATTTCAAAATATGAACTTGAGTTACATTTCATGAGACTTGACAAATGAAAAAGGTCCATAAGAAAGAAAATGCAAGAGAAAGAATCAAAAAATAAATAAACAAGGCTGGGCACCAAGGGCTTGAGATTTGGACATATGCCTGTGATGCTCTTGCACAAAGATCAGCTTCGATGACTAAGTTCTAAGGGGTGCTTCATCACCTGGTGACGAACGGACTTTTGCCGGTAAAGAATTTCACAAAAATAATCACGTTGTAAGTATAACTTCTAAACCAACAAAGAGTCTTTTCGCACAAAAGTTTTGTTTATCACTTAAGCAAACCCAATAAAATTTGTAACTGAAGTATTTAAACCTCGGGTCATCTTTCAAGGAATTGCAGGGATGTATGATTTATTATTGGTTATGGAAAAGTAACTTTTGGGTTTTTTGAAAGGTTTGAACAAGGAATTTAGATGGCAAGAAAATAAATTAATAACTAGAAAAACTCTTGGCAAAGTATGAGAACTAGAAATCCCATCCTAGTTATCCTTATCAGTTGTGATGAGAATTGTTTATTGCTCCCACTTACTTAACCCTTACTAAATAAAAAAAAGTCAAGTGGACTAATCAGTTTGATTCTTCAAATCCTAGTCAACTCCTATGGAAAGACTAGCGTTAGAGGAATCTAAATCAATTAGCGAATTCCAATTTTCAATCAGCACTGAGTTTGATAACTCAAGTGTCACCAATTACTCAATCAAAGCCAAAGGGGGAACAATCCAAATTATTTATATCATAAATAAAAGAAAGCAATCATAAATCTGAAATACCTCAAATTATATTAAATATAAAATCAAATCTAACATGAGAATTCATAAATCAAAGTAATAGAATAAATAAAAATAGAAGAGAAACCAAATTAAAGGAATATTGAACCTAAAATTGAGATGAAGCAATCCTAAAATTAAGAGAAATCCTAAATCCTAAATCCTAAGAGAGAGGAGAGAGCCTTTCTCCCTAAAAACATCTAAAACCTAAAATTGTGAATTATGAATGAATGTTGTGTCAATGTTGTTCCTTGAATGGATGTATTCTCCCACTTTATAGCCTCTAATATGTGTTTTCTGGGCCTGGATTTGGGCCGAAAAGGAGTCCAGAAATCGCTGGGGATGTTTTCTGCAATTTTCTATACATGGCGTCCGTCACGCGTGCGCGTGGGTCACGCGTGCGCGTCATTTGGATGTTTTTCTTGTCACGCGTACGCATCGTTTGTGCTTTGCACTAGGCATGCGTTCACGTCATCCACGCGTCGCTTGGAATCTGCGCGAGTCACGCGTCAGCGTCGTCTATGCGTGCGCGTCGCTGCCATTTCTGTCAAAACTTCATTTTTGCACGTTCCTTCCACTTTTGCATGTTTCCTTCCTGTTCTCTAAGCCATTCCTACCTTATAAAGCCTGAATACACTCAACACACATATCACGGTATCAAATGGTAATAAGAGGGGATTAAACATAGAAAATTTAGGGCCAAAGAAACATGTTTTCAATCATAAAACAAAATCAGGAAGGAAAAGGTAAAACATGTGATTTCTATGAATAAGTGTGAGAATAATGGATAAAATCCACTAGATTAAGCACAGGATAAACCCTAAAAATGGGGTTTATCAACCTCCCCACACTTAAACATTAGCATGTCCTTATGCTAAGGTCAAGAGAACTGAAAGAGTGAAGGAGGAATGGTAGGATGTATGAAATGCAACCTATCTATATGAATGCAACTACATGCAAAATATTTTTACCTACTTGGTTAAGGTAAATAAATCTTCCAAGAATAGATATGATCTAAATTTCACTAATTCAAATCATAAAATGAAGTACAAGTAAACTTGTAAAAAGAAAGCTCATGAAAGCCGGGAACAAGGAATCGAGCATCAAACCCTCACTAGAAGTGTATGCACTCTAATCGCTCAGTTGTTTAAGGTTCGATCTCTCAATTCTCTACTAATCTTGCTTTCTAAGACTTGCTTTTCTTCTACCAATCAACAAAGAATTAATGCACAGATACACATATCAAGAGGTCTTTTAAAGGTTCTAATGGGGTTAGGGTCAAGGTAGGATTGTATTTGGTCAAGTAGACTAAAATCTGAATCCTTAATTAACTTAAACTTCCCACTTATCTTAGGACAATCCATATAATCATAATATAAAATCAATAACTACCCAGTAACTGTGTTTACTACATATTTATGCATTCCAAGTTTTGAGTACAGTACATATGCAATGCTATCACCATTTACTTTGGGGAATTGTGTCCCCTGTTTTGTTATTTGCTCTTTTTCTTTTCTTTTTCTCTCTTTTTTTAATCAATTTTTTTCTTCCTTTTTTAATGCATATGATTAAGGTATTGAATGCATAAACATGTTCTTAACATTTTTCACATTTTCACAGAAAGTCTAACATACTCAATTCCCAAACCAAACTTTTCCAAACCCACTTTCCCCACACTTAATTCATGAGAACTCTCACTAGTCTAAGCTAACCAAGGATTCTAATTAGGAACATTATTGTTTTCTGCTTAGAGTTAGTGATGTGGTAAAATAAGGAACAAATGGGATAAAATAGGCTCAAATTGGTTTACAAAGGATAATGAAAAGGGTAAGGCCATATGGGTATGTAAGCTGAGTGAAACAAGGCCTCAATCATCTAAGTATATGCATACATTAAACAATGGAAAGATAGAATCAAGCAAGAATAATATCACAATATTAGAGAGAGAAACACACATCAAAAATAAAATATTGGTTGATAAAATGCAACCAATCAAATAGGCTCAAAATCTCACTGGTTTTGTGTGTTCGAACTCTAAAACAATGTTCCAAATTAAAATTTCTTCAAACAAGTAACACAAAAATTTTAATTTAAATTAGTGAAATACTATAAAGAGTTTCTTGAAAAAGAAAATATTACTTTAACCAAGTGGTGGTAAAATATGGACAAAATCAAACAAATATGCAATCAAACATGCAAAAGCAACAATGAACAAACAAAGAAAATAAAACATTGGTGTTGAGACGTGCAAGTGGACGTGGGTTGTGAGTTACAACTGTTGCTCTTTCTCTAAAGAATGTACAGATGGATTTCTTTGTCTCCCCATTAAGAAGTTTTTCCTCTCCCTTCTTGGTGGCCATCCTGAAAAAAGAGGAAATAAAGAAAAGTAACCCAAAAACAAAGATAGGAAACAGATAAAATATGGTTGGGTTAATGCCAAATGATGAGAGTCTCAATTACATGGTAGCTACAACATGTATGTGAGAAGATAATAGGAGCAAACAGCATATCAATAGTGCAAGAATTGTAACAACAAGGGAGAGAGTGAGGGTAATGCAAGATAGTATAAGTGCATATCAATGCAAAAGGAATACCAGTATTACAAAAATTAGCATTGACTTATGAATAATAATACCCAATCAGAATAAAATAAGTCATGAAACACCGGAATAGTGCAAGAAAAGATGCAACAGTTGAATAAGAAAATTTAACACCAATGGAAAAATAATAAATTTAGAAAAGAAAATAAAAATATGCACAAAATTAAAATGTAATGAATGAAAGTATGCAAATAAATTAAGTAAAATAGGATGAGAGTGAAGAAAGATGAGAAGTTAAAGAGATGAAGAAGAAGTAAGTAAGAAAGAAAGAAGAAAGAAGAAAAGATAGAAGAAATTAGGATTAGAAAAGAAAAGAAAAGATAAGTGGTGGCGCAGGGATCTGGTGGTGTTACGTGAGTGACGTGCACGCGTACTCCATACGTACGCGTGGGTCACGCAGATGGGGAGACGACGCGTCAGCGTCGGTCACGCGTACGCGTGACCGAGGTTGTGTTACTCGCGCGAAGGCATCCTTGCGCGCGCACAACTCTCTGTTTGTCTTGGGGTGTGTGCCAAAATAACATGTGACACGGGCGCGTCATTGACGCGTACGCATGAATGGTCAGAATTTGAAAATGGCTCACACGCGTCAGGGACGCATATGCGTGGGTGAATTTGTGCCTTGGGGACAGTGCCCGCACCAAGCCAGCACAACTTTCGGCCTGACACCTCTTTACGCTGATTTTTCTAGGTCATGCGTCCGCATCATTGATGCGTACGCGTGAAGTGCCAAATGTTCAAAATGACGTGCACGCATGAGGGACGCGTGCTCGTGGTGGTGCTTGTGCGATTGGCACACTTTTTGCATTGCTCCCACACAACTTTCTGCCACTTTTTTTTATATGCAATATGCAGACGCAAATGTAGAATGCAGGTGAATATGCAGAAATTATGAATGAACACTAGTAAAAATAACATAAAATAAGATTAAGAATAAAAAGGAACGATTATACCATGGTGGGTTGCCTGCCACCTAGCACTTTTAGTTATTGTCCTTAAGTTGGACATCTGCTGAGCTCCTTGTCATGGTGGCTTGTGCTTGAACTGATCCAGGAATCTCCACCAATATTTGTTCTTCCAATAGCCTCTGGGATCCTAAACTGGCACAAAATGCATTCAAGCAAGTGGAAGCAAGTGACAAGGCCCCAAGAGTGATGACTGTTGGAATGAATTCTGGGGTCCCAAACCTTGCTTTTGCACCCGTCTTCTTTTTTAGCAATATTGTTCCATCCGGGTGGCAAGCAGTCTAAATTCTCATTGAAGCAGCCAAACAACATCCTAGACCTATTCAATTAAGCTCTACACCAACCTTTGCATTTAAACTTTGAGCACACAACCATGTTGAACCTTGCTTGACAACTCCAACCACTAACCATCTTCCTCTTACTCTTAATGCCACAAAGAGCTCTAAGTTGACCATCCATCTCTAGTAGCCTATATTCAAGTGGGAAAGTAAAGGTTAAGGATAAGAATTTTACCCACTTGAATGTTGTACTGGACGGTAATGGCTTTGGAAGAGGTGTTTCTAATAATCTTGCAAGCTCTACTCCTTTATGCTCTTCTCTAACAACTTCCACCTCTTTGCAAGCTTCTTCAAATTCAACCTCTTTCTCTTGGTAGCTTTCTTCTAATTCAATCTCTTCTTCACTGCTTTCCAAAGGCATGGGAGGTTGTGCTTCTTCTTCTTTAATCTCAAAGTCAAGTCCAATGGGAGAGGATTCAATTGTAGATAAGCATTCATCAATGATTGAGTCTATTTCTTGATCAACCTCTTCAAAGTCTTCAACCAAGCTATGCCTTGGAGGCTGTACACCCTCCTTAACATCAATTTTAAATGTCTTTGAAGGGAACTCTATAACTTGACTTTCCCATGGAGGTCCAGCATCTCCTAAGTCTACAACCACTTCTTTTTCTTTAATAATTACTACTTTGTCCAGTTGTTTTAGTATAAAATCGTACTCCTCCTTGATGATTTATGTTCTATGACAACTCCCTTTAACTACTCCTTCATCTGTAAAGGTCTCTCCTACCTTCACCCTTTGGGCCTCCTCTTGCTCCTTTGGAAATAAGGCCACGTGTAACCGATCCATCGCGATTGCATCCCTAAGACGATCCCTTCTCTCTTGTTCCATGTCCATAGTATAATTGGGATCATCTTCCTCTTGGATTGATGGATGTAGGTGCTCTTCCATAAAGGGTGGTGATGGGATGGAAAGATCATTATGTGGTTGAAAAGGAAGTGCACTAGAGCTTGAGGGTTGAGTATTCGAGGTAGAGGATTGGTCCATGCGGGATGTGAGAGCTTGAAGAGTAGAGGTGAGACTAGTGATAGAGGCAAGTGTGGTATGAAGCTCTGTTTGTCCTTGGTGAATAGCACCAAGGGTGTTGTCATCTAGTGGAGGTTGGGGTGGATAGGAGGGTTCATTATTTTGGAGAAAGGATGCATGGTAGGAAGGTGGTTCTTCTTGGTAAGGGCATGGAGATGATGAATATTGAGGTGGCGGCTCATGAGAGTAATTGTGCTGGAATGGGGGTGGTTCTAAGTATGGTTCATAAGGTGGATAAAGGTTAGGGTCATATGAGGGTGTTTGGTAGTAGGGGGCTTGTGAGTTTGGTGGTTCAAACCTATGTTGAAGAGGGGGGTCATAGGCATATGGTGGTGGTTGTTAATAATCAAAAGAGTGCTCACCATAGCCATTATCTTGATATGCTTCTTGGAATGGCTCTTGGTCATAGTATATTGGCGGAGGCTGTTGCCAAGAGGGTTGATCAAATCCCTGTGGCTCCTCCTATCTTTGATTTTTCCAACCTTGATGTCTGTTCCTATTAGAGCTTCCATTTCCTACAACAACATTGGAACCAAACTTGAAACCAGAGGGGTGACAATTCATAGTAGTGAGAGAAAAAAATTAATAAAAAGTAAAAATTTACAATAACCAGTAATAAGGCACACGTTTACAACTCCCCGGCAACGGTGCCATTTTCACGAACGGACTTTTGCTGGTAAAGAATTTCACAAAAATAATCGTGTTGTAAGTATAGCTTCTAAACCAAAAAAGAGTCCTTTCGCACAAAAGTTTTGGTTGTCATTTAAGCAAACCCAATAAAATTTATAACCGAAGTATTTAAACCTCAGGTCGTCTCTCAAGGAATTACAGGGAGGTATGATTTATTATTGGTTATGGAAAATTATCTTTTGGGTTTTTTCAAAGGTTTGAACAAGGAATTTAGATGGCAAGAAAATAAATTAATAACTAGAAAAACTCTTGGCAAGGTATGAGAACTGGAAATCCCATCCTAGTTATTCTTATCAGTTGTGATAAGAATTGTTTATTGCTCCCACTTAGTTAACCCTTACTAAATAAAGGAAAGTCAAGTGGATTAATCAGTTTGATTCCTCAAATCCTAGTCAACTCGTATGGAAAGACTAGCATTAGAGGAATCCAAATCAATCAACAAATTCCAATTTTCAATCAGCACCGAGTTTCATAACTCAAGTGTCACCAATTACTCAACCAAAGCCAAAGGGGGAAAATCCAAAATATTTATATCATAAATAAAAGAAAGCAATCATAAATCTGAAATACCTCAAATTATATTAAATATAAAATCAAATCTAACATGAGAATTCATAAATCAAAGTAATAGAATAAATAAAAATAGAAGAGAAACCAAAGTAAAGGAACATTGAACCTGGAATTGAGAAGAAGCAATCCTATAATTAAGAGAAATCCTAAGAGAGAGGAGAGAGCCTCTCTCCTTAAAAACAATATCTAAAACCTAAAATTTTGAATTATGAATGAATGTTGTGTCAATGTTGTTTCTTGAATGGATGTATTCCCCCACTTTATAGCCTCTAATATGTGTTTTCTGGGCCTGGATTTGGGCCGAAAAGGAGTCTAGAAATCGCTGGGGACATTTTCTGCAATTTTCCACACATGTCGACCGTCACGCGTGCGCGTGAGTCACGCATGCGCGTCATTTGCAAGTTTTTCTTGTCATGTGTACACGTCAGTCACGCGTACGCGTCACTTGTGCTTCGTGCTAGGCATGCGTTTGTGTCGTCTACGCGTGCGCGTTGCTTGGGTTCTGCGCGAGTCGTCGATGCGTACGCGTCGCTGCCATTTCTATCAAAACTTCATTTTTGCGCGTTCCTTCCACTTTTGCATGTTTCCTTCCTGTTCTCTAAAGCCTGAATACACTCAACACACATATCACGTCATCGAATGGTAATAAGAGGGGATTAAACGTAGAAAATTTAGGGCAAAAGAAACATGTTTTCAATCATAGAACAAAATCAGGAAGGAAAACATAAAACATGCGATTTCTATGAATAAGTGTGAGAATAATGGATAAAATCCACTAGATTAAGCACAGGATAAACCCTAAAAACGGGGTTTATCACCTGGCAACTTGGGTTAACTAACCCGGGATTGCCAACCGAAAGTCCACTATCAAGAGCTACTTTGAGACAAAGCATTTAGTGGCCCAAAGAGGTGCTGGGCATCAATTTCCAAAGAATAAAACAAGCTAATTGTGATGTGTGTGTGCTAAGGAGAGGCTTGAGCAAGTAAGCCCTTAGGAGTGTCTCAACACCTAGCATCTTGAACTAACTGGGGCTGGAATGTTGGCTGAAAGCTTACACTGAAGAGCTGCCTTATCACATAGCATTTAGCCCCAGCAAGCAATAAATCTCAATCAAGAAAAACTAAGGACCAAACAAAAACAAATCTCATTTTTTTATGTAATTCAAGTGAGGATCCAAAGGAGTGTTGATGGCTCAACCACAAAATAAAAGTCTCTAAGATACCATGCATGCAAACCCCATTAACCAGAATTGAATGTCTTCCAATAAGGGTTTACATCTCTCTTTGTTTTCATTCATTCTCCTTATGTTTTTGTGCTTGCTTGGGGACAAGCAAGATTTAAGTTTGGTATTGTGATGACAATTCATTTTAGGCTAGTTTCACAAGCCTTTTTCATTAGTTTTTATTTGGTTTTCATGCATTTTTAGGCAATAAGTAAGTGTTTAGATGAGAATTTCATGCTTGTCTTGATTCAATAAAACATTGTTAATTTTATGCATTTTTCATAAGATTTACGCAAGAATTGTTTGATAAAATGAATGATGCAAATTCCTATGATTATGCCATGGCTTTGATGTATCTGTTTGGTTGATGACAGGCAAGAAAGGAGCAGAGAAGTGGAAAAGAGTGATGCATTCCTCACTGATGTATGGAAAACGATCCAACACAAAATTCACCGGCAAGTGTACCAGGTCGCATCAAGTAGTAATTACTCACATGAGTGAGGTCGATCCCACAGGGATTGAAGGATTGAGCAATTTTAGTTAGGTGGTTAGTTTAGTCAAGCAAACAGTTGTTGATTTGAGTGAATTGTAACCAACAGAAGCTAAATTGCATGAAACTAAAAGGGAGAAGGAGAATTGATAGTAAACTAAAGAGCAGAAGAAGTAAAATAGCTGAATCTTAAATTGTAAGTAATGTAAATGGCTGAAGCTTAGAGTGCAAGAAATATAAATTGCTTGAATAATAAAGGGGTGTGGGGTGCTGGGATTCAAAATTTAACAACAGAAAGTAAAAAAGATGAATTAAGTGAAGTAGATCTAAACAGAATTGGAAAATTTCAGTGAAGAACAAAACAGAAAGTAAATTCAACTCAATTGCAAGAGCTAGGAAAAAAATTCAAGAGCTCAGAGGCTCAATGAGACTAGAAAACAAGTCTAGATCTCAATTCCTTCCTTGATCCAACAGAGAACAATTTGTAGAAGAAAAGAAAATCAAAGCACTAAAGGAAACTCAGATTCAATTCTTAGAACAATTGAGAAGAGAGGTAAAGATGATTCTCAAACTTTGGATCAATGAAGCTCTTCAATCTCAATTCAAATTCCAAAACAGAAAGCAAAAGTAGCAGAAGAAATGAAAATGAAAACAGAAAGCTAAATCCAATTCCAAATCTTAGAATTATGCATAAGAAAACAAAGATGAATTGTAGATCAATGATTGAAAAAGAATTCCTTCAATCTCAATCCAAAATTCATCATCAGAAAGTAAGAAATGCAGAAGTAAGAACAAGGAGGAGAGAACTCAGCTCTCAATCCTAATTCAAACCTAAAATGTAAAAGTGAGCTAAAACTAAAATTAAAATAAGGTTCAAAAGTGAAGTTAAAAGTTCTTTCTAAATCAAACTAAGTCCTATTTATACACTTTCTATTTTTGATCTTTAGAATTTGGAGTTGGCTTATCAATTTCGTGAAGAATTGGATCCAAAGTGGCAATTGAATTAAAATTGAGCCCATGGTGCACCGCCAGGGAACCGCTTGGTTAATTGAACCAACTGAGCGCTCAATTTCTTCTTGTTTTGGACTCATGTCAAGCTCCAGGGAAGCGTTCAGTTAATTAATCTAACGGAGCGCCCTCTTTGCTTTTGTCCTTCAATTTTGTTGCGTGCCAAAGCCCTCCTTGTGCCAAGCATCAGTGTAGCGGTTAGTAAATGAACTTAACCGAGTGCTCCTTTGCTTGCAAATGAGGTTCCTAGCTTCAAGCCTTGGCCTTCCCATTTCATGCCCATTCCTTGAAGAGTGTAGCATTCAGTTAACAAAGGAAACTGAGCACCCTTTGTGGCTTGAGGCGGACTCCACCTTCGAGCCTTGAGGGAAGCAATCCAGCACCCAATTTGTTGCACAAGGTGGTAATGTATAGCGCTCAGTGAATGGAGTGAACTGAGCGATCCTTTGTTGTGGAATGAGGCTCACCTTTGAGCCTTGGTGGAAGCATTTGGGTGCCCATTTTCCTTTGAAGAGTGGCGCTCAGTGAAATAAGTTAACCTAGTGGTGCACGAAATTGCAATCATACTTTTGCAATCCGCACAACTAACCAGCAAGTGCATTGGGTCGTCCAAGTAATACCTTACGTGAGTAAGGGTCGATCCCATGGAGATTGTTGGTTTGAAGCAAGCTATGTTTATTTTATTATTCTTAGTCAGGAGATCAATTATAATTATCAGTTTGAATTACCAAAAAAATAGAAGGGCATGAAATAATTACTTGTTGTGCAATAATGGAGAATATGTTGGAGTTTTGGAGATTCTTTGTCTTCTGAATTCCTGTAATGTAATATTTAACTCATGCAAAAGTGCAAAGTTCCTTCCATGGCAAGCTCTATGTAGGGTGTCATCGTTGTCAATGGCTACTTCCCATCCTCTCAGTGAAAATGGTCCAAATGCTCTGTCACAGCACGGCTAATCAGCTGTTGGTTCTCGATCATGTCGGAATAGAATCCATTGATTCTTTTGCATTTGTCATCATGCCCAACACTCGCGAGTTTGAAGCTCGTCACAGTCATCCAATCACAGAATCCTACTCAGAATACCACAGACAAGGTTTAGACTTTCCGGATTCTCATGAATGCCGCCATCAATTCTAGCTTATACCACGAAGATTTTGATTAAGGAATCTAAGAGATACTCATTCAATCTGATATAGAACGGAGGTGGTTGTCAGACATACGTTCATGGATTGAGGAAGGTGATGAGTGTCACGGATCACCACCTTTTCCATAGTTAAGCGCGAATGAACATCTTAGATAGGAACATGCATGTTTGAATGGAAAAATATAAATAATTGCATTAATTCATCGAGACGCTGCAGAGCTCCTCACCCCCAACAATGGAGTTTAGAGACTCATGCCGTCAAAGAGTATAAAATTCAGATCCAAAAATGTCATGTGATACAAAATAAGTCTCTAAAAGTTGTTTAAATACTAAACTAGTAACCTAGGTTTACAGAAAATGAGTAAACTAAGATAATTGGTGTAGAAATTCACTTCTGGGGCCCACTTGGTGTGTGCTGGGGCTGAGACTTAAGCTTCTCACGTGCCTGGGCTGTTTCTGGAGTTGAACGCCAGGTTGTAACGTGTTTTTGGCGTTGAACTCCAACTTGTAACCTGTTTCTGGCGCTGGACGCTAGACTGCAGCATGGAACTGGCGTTGAACGCCAGTTTACGTCATCTATCTTCGCGCAAAGTATGAACTATTATATATTTCTGGAAAGCCCTGGATGTCTACTTTCCAACCCAATTGAGAGCGCGCCAATTGGATTTCTGTAGCTCCAAAAAATCCATTCTGAGTGCAGGGAGGTCAGAAACCAACAGCATCAGCAGTCATTTTTCAGCCTAAATCAGATTTTTGCTCAGCTCCCTCAATTTCAGCCAGAAAATATCTGAAATCACAGAAAAACACACAAACTCATAGTAAAGTCCAGAAATATGAGTTTTTCTTAAAAACTAATAAAATTCCATTAAAAACTAATTAAAACATGCTAAAATCTATATGAAATTACCCCCAAAAAGCGTATAAAATATCCGCTCATCACAACACCAAACTTAAACTGTTGCTTGTCCCCAAGCAACTAGATAAATAAAATAGGATAAAAAGAAATTAAGAAGCAATAATATCTTAGATTTTTAAGTGAAGCTTAGATTCTAATTTAGATGAGCGGGGCTAGTAGCTTTTTGTTTCTGAACAGTTTTGGCATCTCACTTTATCCTTTGAAATTCAAAATGATTGGCATCCATAGGAACTCAGAATTCAGATAGTATTATTGATTCTCTTAGTTTGGTATGTTGATTCTTGAACATAGCTACTTTTTGAGTCTTGGCCGTGGCCCTAAGCACTTTGTTTCCAGTATTACCACCGGATACATAAATGCCACAGACACATAATTGGGTGAACCTTTTCAGATTGTGACTTAGCTTTGCTAAAGTCCACAATTAGAGGTGTCCAGAGTTCTTAAGCACACTCTTTTGCCTTGGATCATGACTTTAACCACTCAGTCTCAAGCTTTTCACTCGGACCTGCATGCCACAAGCACATGGTTAGGGACAACTTGATTTAGCCGCTTAGGCTAGGATTTACTTCCTTGGGCCCTCCTATCCACTGATGCTCAAAGCCTTGGATCCTTTTTACCCTTGCCTTTTGGTTTTAAGGGCTATTGACTTTTTTCTTTTTCTTGATCCAATGATTCCTTGTAATTAATTTTTTTTCCACTGCTTTTTCTTGCTTCAAGAATCAAATTCATGATTTTTCAGTTATTCATGTTTGATGATGATGAGAAAAATAAATTATAACTTAATTGAAAATAAAGTCAAAATAGATATACTAATTACCACTACTCCAATATAACTTCTAAGGTAAATTCCTATAGTAACAAATATCACAGAGTTAAAGCTAAAATTAGAACTCAACAACCTGTATTTTGGGAAGTGGATGTTCCTCTAGTCTGTGGGGTGCTTGGTCCTTCAAGAATTAATTTCTGACGCTTCAGTTCCCTCAAGTCATGCCCCTACTCCTTTTGTTCCCTAAGCAATTTGCAAAGCATGCTATTTTGATTATTCTATTCTTCCTTTATTTGGTCCATAGCTTCTTGCAACTTGGAAATAGATGCCTCAAGGTGCTCCCAGTATTCAATTTGAGTGATTTCTGGGAGGAATTCCTATGGTCTCCTCTTGATGGGGTCATCCTGCAACTGTTGTTTTTCCATTGATATTTTAGTGATTGGCTGCTCAACTGAGATATACTCAGTTATTCCCATCCTTACTCCAGCATCTTTGCAGAGCATAGAAATTAAGCTTGGATAAGCCAATTTGGCATCTTTGGAGTTCTTGTTTGCTATTTTGTAAAGTTCACACAAAATTAGTTGATGAACTTCTACTTCTCTTCCCAACATGATGCAGTGAATCATCACAGCTTTTTTAACAGTGACTTCAGAATGGTTGCTAGTGGGCAATATAGAACGCCCAATGAAGTCTAGCCAGCCTCTGGCGACTGGTTTGAGATCTTCTCTCTTGAGTTGAATTGGGATGCCAGTGGTGCTAGTGGTCCACCTGGCTCCAGGGATGCATATATCCTCTAGAATCTTGTCCAGGCCCTTGTTTGTTCTCATCATTCTCCTGTTAAAGGAGTCTGGGTCATCTTTCAACTGAGGCAACTTAAAAATCTCCCTAATTTTGTCAGGGTGGATGTGAACAATCTTTCCTCTAACCAAGGTCCGATAGTCATAGAGGGCAGTTCCAGATATTCTTTGCCTGTCTGTTTGCCACAAATTAGCATAGAACTCCAGAATCATATTCCTTCCTACTTTTGTCTCAGAATTAGCTAGGATTTCCCAGTTTCTGTTTCGAATTTGCTCTTGGATCTCTGGATATTCATCTTCTTTCATATCGAACTTGACTTCTAGGATCACTGATCTTAGACCTATTATTTTGTAATAATGGTCTGAATGTTCTTTGGTTAAGAACTTCCCTTGATTCCAAAGTGGTTTTGGAATACTCTCTTTCTTGCCTCTTGGAGTGGATTGTTTTCCTTTAGGAGCCATGATCTAAGTGAGTATGTTTTTGCGATCACGGATGAACACACCAAACTTAAAGGTTTGCTTGTCCTCAAGCAAAAGAAAAGAAAAGAGAGGGATAGAAGGAGTGCTAGTGTGGAATGGTGGATGAGAACGGGGAGGCCGAATGCGATTTAAAAGGGAGGGGGTGGGTTTTTCGAAATTTAAAAAAAAAAGATAAGATAGAAGATATGATTTATGAAAGATAAATATGATAAGAAAAAGATATAATTTAAAAATAAAATGTTGTGAATGATATTGGAAAAGATAAATCTGAATTTTTATTTTGAAAAAGATTTTAAAAGATAATTGATTTTTGAAAAATTTGAAAAAGAGTTGGATTGGATTGGAAAAAAAATATTTGTGTTTATGGATTAAGATACATTTGATATTTTTGAAAAAGGGATTTTAGAAACTAGGATTTTTAGAAATTAGGATTAAAATTTTTTTAGAATTGAAGGATGAGAATTTGGAACGTGTTTATGCAAGAAATCATGAATTGAAACACAAAATATTAAAAATTTGTGAAGAAAAAAAGAATTTACCTCCTCCTCTCCATTCTGGCGTTAAACGCCCAAACGCTGCATGTTTTGGGCGTTTAACGCCCAAATGCTGCTTCTCTTGGGTGTTCAAGGCCTAGCTGATGCTTCTTTCTGGCATTGAACGCCAGGAACTCCTTTGTTACTGGGCGTTTATCTGAACGCCCAAGTCGCTGCAAATCTGGCGTTGAATGCCCAGAAGGTGCTTCTTTCTAGCGTTCAACGCCCAGAAGATGCTCCTTTGTGGCGTTTAATACCCAGATGGCTATCCTTACTGGCGTTGAACACCCAGTAGGTGCTTCTTTTGGTCGTTCAACGCCCAAAACAGCTTTTACTAGCTTTTTCGCACCAGTGAACTTCCTTTTTTGTTGTTTTATCCTCTGATTCCTTCTGTAACTCTGTGAACTTAAGCAGTTGCTATTTTACCTTGAAGATACTTGACATATACCTGTAAAAATTAATTAATTAACAAATAAGCTTTGTAAATGGCTGGGTTGCCTCCCAGCAAGCGCTTCTTTATTGTCTTTAGCTGGACTATTACTAGGCTTTAGTTAAGTTTCAATTTTGAGCATTCTTGCTCAAAATTGCTTTCAAGATAATGTTTGACTCTGTGTCCATTAACAATGAACTTTTTGTTAGAATCATTATCCTGGAGCTCTACGTATCCATATGGTAACACACTTGTAATCACATATGGTCCTCTCCACCGGGATTTTAATTTTCCGGGGAATAATCTGAGCCTAGAATTAAATAGCAGAACTTTCTGCCCTGGCTCAAAGACTCTGGATGACAATTTCTTATCATGCCATCTTTTTGCTTTCTCTTTGTAAATTTTTGCATTCTTGAAAGCATTGAGTCTAAATTCCTCTAGCTCATTTAACTGGAGTAATCGTTTTTTTCCAGCTAACTTGTCATAAAGGTTTAAGAATCTGGTTGCCCAGTAGGCCTTATGTTCCAGTTCTACTGGCAAGTGACATGCCTTTCCATACACAAGATGGTATGGAGAGGTCCCTATAGGGGTCTTGAATGCTGTTCTGTATGCCCACAGAGCATCATCCAAGCTTCTTGCCCAATCCCTTAGACGGTTAATCACAGGCCGTTCCAGGATTCTTTTAAGTTCTCTATTAGAGACTTCAGCTTGCCCGTTTGCCTGTGGATGATATGGAGTGGCCACCCTGTGGCTAACTCCATATCGAACCAAAGCAGAGTAAAGTTGTTTATTGCAGAAATGAGTGCCCTCATCACTAATTAATACTCTAGGGGTACCAAATCTGCTGAAGATGTGTTTCTGGAGGAATTTCAGCACTGTCTTAGTATCATTAGTGGGTGTTGCTATAGCTTCTACCCATTTGGATACATAATCCACTGCCACCAGAATATAAGTGTTTGAGTATGATGGTGGGAATGGCCCCATGAAGTCAATATCCCATACATCAAACAACTCGATCTCCCAGATCCCTTGTTGAGGCATAGCATAACTGTGAGGTAGATTGCCAGATCTTTGGCAACTGTCACAATTGAGTACAAACACTCGGAAGTCTTTATAGAGAGTAGGCCAGTAGAAGCCTCATTGGAGGACTCTTGTGGCTGTTCGCTCACTTCTAAAATGTCCTCCATACTGTGATCCATGGCAGAGACAGAGGATCTTCTATGCTTCTTCTTTAGGCACACATCTACGGATTACTCCGTCTGCACATCTCTTGAAGAGATATGGTTTATCCCAAAGATAGTACTTTGCATCTGTGATCAATTTCTTTGATTGCTGCCTACTGTACTCTTTGGGTATGAACCTCAATCCCTTGTAGTTTGCAATGTCTGCAAACCACAGTACTTCTTGGATGGCAAAGAGTTGCTCATCGGGGAAAGGTTTCAGAGATCTCAGTAAGAGGGAGTGGTGCACGAAATTGTGATCATCAATGGCGCCATCAACATGGTACGCACAATTGTAATCTCAACTCTTTATCACAACTTCGCAAAACTAACCAGCAAGTGTACTGGGTCGTCCAAGTAATAAACCTTACGCGAGTAGGGGTCGATCCCAGAGAGATTGTTGGTATGAAGCAAGCTATGGTCACCTTGTAAATCTTAGTCAGGCAAACTCAAATGGTTATGGATGATGTATGAATAAAACATAAAGATAAAGATAGAGATACTTATGTAATTCATTGGTGGGAATTTCAGATAAGCGTATGGAGATGCTTTGTCCCTTCTGTCTCTCTGCTTTCCTACTGTCTTCATCCAATCCTTCTTACTCCTTTCCATGGCAAGCTGTATGTAGGGTTTCACCGTTGTCAGTGGCTACCTCCCATCCTCTCAGTGAAAATGTTCAACGCACCCTGTCACGGCACGACTATTCAGCTGTCGGTTCTCGATCATGTCGGAATAGAATCCAGTGATTCTTTTGCGTCTGTCACTAACACCCCACAATCGCGAGTTTGAAGCTCGTCACAGTCATTCAATCGTTGAATCTTACTTAGAATACCACAGACAAGGTTTAGACCTTCCGGATTCTCTTGAATGCCGCCATCAATTCTAGCTTATACCACAAAGATTCCGATTAAGGGATCCAAGAGATAAACATTCAAGCCTTGTTTGCTTGTAGAACAGAAGTGGTTGTCAGGCACTTGTTCATAAGTGAGAATGATGATGAGTGTTACATAATCATCACATTCATCATGTTCTTGGGTGCAAATGAATATCTTAGAACAAGAATGAGCCGAATTGAATAGAAGAACAATAGTAATTGCATTAATACTCGAGGTACAGCAGAGCTCCACACCTTAATCTATGGTGTGTAGAAACTCCACCGTTGAAAATATATAAGAACAAGGTCTAGGCATGGCCGTGAGGCCAGCCTCCCAATGATCTAAGATATCATAAGAACAAGGATAGCTACCCAGATGAAAATACAATAGCAAAAGGTCCTATTTATAAAGAACTAGTAGCCTAGGGTTTACAGAGATGAGTAAATGACAGAAAAATCCACTTCCAGGCCCACTTGGTGTGTGCTTGGGCTGAGCATTGAAACATTTTCGTGTAGAGACTTCTCTTGGAGTTAAACGCCAGCTTTTGTGTCAGTTTGGGCGTTTAACTCCCATTCTTGTGCCAGTTCCCGCGTTTAACGCCGGGCATTCTTGAGCTGATTTGGAACGCCTGTTTGGGCCATCAAATATTGGGCAAAGTATGGACTATTATACATTGCCATTGAGAGTGCGCCAATTGGGCTTCTGTAGCTCCAGAAAATCTACTTCGAGTGCAGGGAGGTCAGAATCCAACAGCATTTGCAGTCCTTTTTAGTCTCTGAATCAGATTTTTGCTCAAGTCCCTCAATTTCAGCCAGAAAATACCTGAAATCACAGAAAAACACACAAACTCATAGTAAAGTCCAGAAAAGTGAATTTTAACTAAAAACTAATAAAAATATA
>NC_029772.3:76840212-76841289 GCF_000817695.3 Arachis duranensis
CCGCTCATCACAACACCAAACTTAAATTGTTGCTTGTCCTCAAGCAACTAAAAATAAAATAAGATAAAAAGAAGAGAATATACAATGAATTCCAAAGACATCTATGAAGATCAGTATTAATTAGATGAGCGGGGCTTTTAGCTTTTTGCCTCTGAACAGTTTTGGCATCTCACTCTATCCTTTGAAATTCAGAATGATTGGCTTCTTTAGGAACTCAGAATCAAGATAGTGTTATTGATTCTCCTAGTTAAGTATGATGATTCTTGAACACAACTACTTATTAAGTCTTGGCCGTGGCCCAAAGCACTCTGTCTTCCAGTATTACCACCGGATACATACATGCCACAGACACATAATTGGGTGAACCTTTTCAGATTGTGACTCAGCTTTGCTAGAGTCCCCAATTAGAGGTGTCTAGGGTTCTTAAGCATACTCTTTTTGCCTTGGATCACAACTTTATTTCTTTCTTTTTCTTTTCTCTCTTTTTTTTTTGTTTTTTTTGTATTCACTGCTTTTTCTTGCTTCAAGAATCATTTTTATGATTTTTTCAGATCCTCAGTAACATGTCTCCTTTTTCATCATTCTTTCAAGAGCCACCATTCATGAACCACAAATTCAAAAGACATATGCACTGTTTAAGCATACATTCAGAAAACAAAAATATTGCCACCACATCAAAATAATTAATCTATTATAAAATTCAAAATTCATGCAATTCTTCTCTTTTTCAATTAAGAGCATTTTTCATTCAAGAAAGGTGATGGATTCATAGGACATTCATAACTTTAAGGCATAGACACTAAGACACTAATGATCATAGGACACAAATATAGATAAACATAAGCATGATTTTTCGAAAAAAACAGAAAAATAAGGAACAAGGAGATTAAAGAACGGGTCCACCTCAGTGATGGCGGCTTGTTCTTCCTCTTGAAGATCTTATGGAGTGCTTGAGCTCCTCAATGTCTCTTCCTTGTCTTTGTTGCTCCTCTCTCATGATTCTTTGATCTTCTCTAATTTCATGGAGGAGAATGGAGTGTTCTTGGTGCTCCACCCTTAGTTGTCCCATGTTGGAAC
>NC_029772.3:76843023-76843345 GCF_000817695.3 Arachis duranensis
CTGTGGGGGCTCTGTTTGACTCTGTTTTGAGAGAAGCTCTTCATGCTTCCTCTCCATGGTGACAGAGGGATATCCTTGAGCCTCAAACACAAGGGATTCTTTATTCACTTGAATGATCAATTCTCCTCTGTCCACATCAATCACAGCCTTTGCTGTGGCTAGGAAGGGTATGCCAAGGATGATGGATTCATCCATGCACTTCCCAGTCTCTAGGACTATGAAATCAGCAGGGATGTAATGGTCTTTAACTTTTACCAGAACATCCTCTACAAGTCCATAAGCTTGTTTTCTTGAGTTGTCTGCCATCTCTAGTGAGATTTTT
>NC_029772.3:76843474-76843628 GCF_000817695.3 Arachis duranensis
AGGTCATGGTGCCTATGGTACAAGGTATTGAAAACTTCCCAGGATCCTGTCTCTTTTGAGGCAATTTCTGCCTAGACAAGTAATCCAATTCTTTGGTGAGCAAAGGGGGTTCATCCTCCCAAGTCTCATTACCAATTAACTTGTCATTGAGCTG
>NC_029772.3:76843865-76844181 GCF_000817695.3 Arachis duranensis
GGCGTTCACTGCCTCTTCCTCCTCTCCAAATTTGGCCATGTTGATGGCTTTGCACTCTCCTTTTGGATTTTCTTCTGTATTACTTGGAAGAGTACTAGGAGGGAGTTCAGTAATTTTCTCGCTCAGCTGACCCACTTGTGCCTCCAAGTTTCTAATGGAGGACATTGTTTCAGTCATGAAACTTTGAGTGGTTTTGATTAGATCAGAGACCATGGTTGCTAAGTCAAAGGTGTTCTGCTTAGAACTCTCTGTCTATTGCTGAGAAGATGATGGAAAAGGCTTGCCATTGCTAAACCTGTTTCTTCCACCATTATTG
>NC_029772.3:76844755-76846064 GCF_000817695.3 Arachis duranensis
CATTAGAGAAACTAATTGAGGCTTAAGCTCAAAGTTGTTTGCTCCAATGGCAGGGATAGAGATGCTTCTCCCATAGAAGTCGGGAGTAGGTGCAGTAAAGTCACCCAGCACCTTCCTTGCATTGTTGGCATTGTTGTTATTTTCGGTTGCCATGTCTTCTTCTTCTTTGAAGATTTCTGTTAGGTCCTTTACAGAGAGTTGTGCCTTAGCTTCTCTTAGCTTTCGCTTCAAGGTCCTTTCAGGTTCAGGATCAGCCTCAACAAGAATGCTTTTGTCTTTGCTCCTGCTCATATGAAAGAGAAGAGAACAAGAAAATATGGAATCCTCTATGTCACAGTATAGAGATTCCTTGAGGTGTCAGAGGAAAAGAAAAATGGAAGAAAAAGGTAGAAAATTCGAACTTATCAAGAAAGATGGAGTTCGAATTGTGCATTAAGGAATAGTGTTAGTCCATAAATAGAAGGATGTGAGAAGAGGGGAAGAAATTTTCGAAAATAATTTAAAATGATTTTAAAAACATTTTGAAAAACTTTAATTGATTTTCGAAAACCAAGATTGAGAAAGAAGTAAAGTGATTTTTTGAAAAAGATTTTTGAAATTAGAAATCAAAAAGATTTGATTAAAAACTATTTTGAAAAAGATGTGGTTAAGAAGATATGATTGGTTTTAAAAAGATGTGATTGAGAAGATATGATTTGAAAAACATTTTAAAAAGATTTGATTTTGAAAAATTTTGAAAACCTGAAAAAATTGGCATTAAAAACAGAATCTTCCCTCTTGTGCCATCCTAGCGTTAAATGCCCAGAATGGTGCACATTCTGGCGTTTAACGCCCAAACTACTACCCTTTTGGGAGTTAAACGCCCAGCCAGACACCCTGGCTGGCATTTAAATGCCAGTTTGCCTTCCTTACTGGGCGTTTTGAACGCCCAACTTTTTCTGTGTAATTCCTCTGCTGTATGTTCTGAATCTTCAATTCTCTGTATTATTGACTTGAAAAGACACAAATAGAAAATATTTTTGGATTTTCAATAATGAGAAATAATCAAAATGCAACTAAAATCAAATAACAATGCATGCAAGACACCAAACTTAGCAGTTTGTATACTACTGACACTAACAAAATGAGAATGCATATGGGACACATAAAACACTCAAGTCAAGAGAATTTAAAAATCAGAGCAATGAAACCATCAAGAACAACATGAAGATTAATGAAGACACATGCGTGAATACAAAAAGAACAGAAACATGCAATTGACACCAAACTTAACATGAGACTCTAGACTCAAACAAGAAATATATTTTTT
>NC_029772.3:76846372-76846925 GCF_000817695.3 Arachis duranensis
CCAAACTCAACAATCCCCGGAAACGGCGCCAAAAACTTGGTGCACGAAATTGTGATCATCAATGGCGCCATCAACATGGTATGCACAATTGTAATCTCAACTCTTTATCACAACTTCGCACAACTAACCAGCAAGTGTACTGGGTCGTCTAAGTAATAAACCTTACGCGAGTAAGGGTCGATCCCACAGAGATTGCTGGTATGAAGCAAGCTATGGTCACCTTGTAAATCTTAGTCAGGCAAACTCAAATGGTTATGGATGATGTATGAATAAAGCATAAAGATAAAGATAGAGATACTTATGTAATTCATTGGTGGGAATTTCAGATAAGCGTATGGAGATGCTTTGTCCCTTCCGTCTCTCTGCTTTCCTACTGTCTTCATCCAATCCTTCTTACTCCTTTCCATGGCAAGCTGTATGTAGGGTTTCACCGTTGTCAGTGGCTACATCCCATCCTCTCAGTGAAAATGTTCAACACACCCTGTCACGGCACGGCTATTCAGCTGTCGGTTCACAATCATGTCGGAATAGAATCCAGTGATTCTTTTGCGTC
>NC_029772.3:76847155-76849148 GCF_000817695.3 Arachis duranensis
AACAGAAGTGGTTGTCAGGCACTCGTTCATAAGTGAGAATGATGATGAGTGTTACATAATCATCACATTCATCATGTTCTTGGGTGCAAATGAATATCTTAGAACAAGAATAGGCTGAATTGAATAGAAGAACAGTAGTAATTGCATTAATACTCGAGGTACAGTAGAGCTCCACACCTTAATCTATGGTGTGTAGAAACTCCACCGTTGAAAATACATAAGAACAAGGTCTAGGCATGGCCATGAGGCCAGCCTCCCAATGATCTAAGATAGCATAAGAACAAGGATAGCTACCCAGATGAAAATACAATAGCAAAAGGTCCTATTTATAAAGAACTAGTAGCCTAGGGTTTACAGAGATGAGTAAATGACAGAAAAATCCACTTCCGGGCCCACTTGGTGTGTTCTTGGGCTGAGCATTGAAGCATTTTCGTGTAGAGACTTCTCTTGGAGTTAAACGCCAGCTTTTGTGCCAGTTTGGGCGTTTAACTCCCATTCTTGTGCCAGTTCCGGCGTTTAACGCCGGGCATTCTTGAGCTGATTTGGAACGCCGGTTTGGGCCATCAAATCTTGGGCAAAGTATTGACTATTATACATTTCTGGAAAGCCCAGGATGTCTACTTTCCAACGCCGTTGAGAGCGCGCCAATTAGGCTTCTGTAGCTCCAGAAAATCTACTTCGAGTGCAGGGAGGTCAGAATCCAACAGCATCTGCAGTCCTTTTTAGTCTCTGAATTAGATTTTTGCTCAAGTCCCTCAATTTCAGCCAGAAAATACCTGAAATCATAGAAAAACACACAAACTCATAGTAAAGTCCAGAAAAGTGAATTTTAACTAAAAACTAATAAAAATATACTAAAAACAAACTAGAACATACTAAAAACATACTAAAAACAATGCCAAAAAGCGTACAAATTATCCGCTCATCAGGGAGGGATGCCCCTTCTACTGGTTCTATTCGGGATAGGTGATCTGCTACTTGGTTCTCTGTCCCTTTTCTGTCTCTTATTTCTATATCAAACTCTTGCAGAAGCAACACCCATCTGATGAGTCTGGGTTTTGAATCTTGCTTTGTGAGTAGATATTTAAGAGCAGCAAGATCAGTGTACACAGTCACTTTTGATCCTACTAAATAGGATCTAAACTTGTCAATGGCGTAAACCACTACAAGCAACTCTTTTTCTGTGGGTGTGTAATTGGTGGACGAAATTGTGATCACTATTCTTTAAGTTGTACTTTTATGGAATTTGAAATTGGCACGAGTGTTTGTATGAAATCATTATTATGGCACTGGTTGAATTCACAACTCTGTTCAACTAACCAGCAAGTGTACTGGGTCGTCCAAGTAATAAACCTTACGTGAGTAAGGGTCGATCCCACAGAGATTGTTGGTATGAAGCAAGCTATGGTCACCTTGTAAATCTCAGTTAGGCAGAGTAAATTGGTTTATGGGTTTTCGAAAATAGAAATAAGAAAATAAATAATAAAAGGGATAGAATACTCATGCAGATTCATTGGTGGGAATTTCAGATAAGCGAATGGAGATACTGTATGGCTCAAGGACGCCTGCTCTCCCACTGCTTCAACTCAATCCTTCTTACTCCTTTCCATGGCAAGTTGTGTATAGGGGTTCACCATCAGCGGTGGCTACTTTCAATCCTCTCGGGAAAATGATCCTATGCGGCTGTCACTCGCATGGCTAATCGTCTAGAGGCATCACACTGGCCGAAGGCTACATCCCATCCTCGCAGTGAAAACTATGCTCACGCGCTCTGTCACAGCACGGCTAATCACTGGTTGGTTCCCGCTCCTACTGGAATAGAATCCCTTGATTCTTTTGCATCTGTCACTAACGCCCAGCACTTGCAAGTTTGAAGCACGTCACAGTCATTCATTACCGGAATCCTACTCGGAATACCACAGACAAGGTAAGACTTTCCGGATCCTCATAAATGCCGCCATCTATCTAGCTTATACCACGAAGATTCTGTTGG
>NC_029772.3:76852842-76853044 GCF_000817695.3 Arachis duranensis
GGCACATTCCTGGCGTTCAGTGCCAGAATGTTGCTTGTTTCTGGCGTTCAGCGCCAGAATGGTGCTCTGTTCTGGCGTTGAACGCCGGCCAGATGCATCTTGCTGGCGTTGAACGCCAGCCTGTGCTTCCTCCAGGGTGTGATTTTTTTCTTCTCCTGTTTTTGATTCTGTTTTTAATTTTTATGATTTTTTCATGACTCCT
>NC_029772.3:76853092-76854106 GCF_000817695.3 Arachis duranensis
AAAATAACAATAAAATAAGAATTAGATAATTAAAATTGGGTTGCCTCCCAACAAGCGCTTCTTTTAATGTCAATAGCTTGACAGTGGCTCTCATGGAGCCACAAGGTGATCAGGTCAATGTTGTGTAGTCCCAACACCAAACTTAGAGTTTGGATATGGGGTCTTGACACCAAACTAAGAGTTTGGTTGTGGCCTCACAACACCAAACTTAGAGTTTGACTGTGTGGGCTCTTCTTGACTCTGAACTGAGAGAAGCTCTTCATGCTTACTCTCTTCTATCAGAGATGGATGGCCATGTGCCTTAAACACAAGGTAGTCCCCATTCAATTGAAGGACTAATTCACCTCTATTGACATCTATCACAGCTTCTGCTGTGGCTAGGAAAGGTCTTCCAAGGATGATGCAATCATCCTCTTCCTTCTTAGTGTCTAAGATTATGAAATCAACAGGGATGTAAAGGCCTTCAACCTTTACTAGCACGTCCTCTACTATTCCATAAGCTTGTCTCAATGACTTATCTGCTAATTGCAATGAGAACAAGGCAGGTTGTACCTCAATGATCCCTAGCTTCTCCATTACAGAGAGTGGCATAAGATTTATCCCTGACCTTAGATCACACAGGGCTTTTTCAAAGCTCATGGTGCTAATGGTACAAGGTATTAAGAACTTGCCAGGATCTTGTTTCTTTTGAGGTAGAGTTTTCTAAATCCAAGTATCTAGTTCACTAATGAGCAAGGGAGGTTCACTTTTCCAAGTCTCATTACCAAACAACTTGGCATTCAGCTTCATGATAGCTCCTAAATATTGAGCAACTTGCTCTCCAGTCACATCTTCATCCTCTTCAGAGGAAGAATAGTCTTCAGAGCTCATGAATGGCAGGAGGAGATTTAACGGAATCTCTATGGTCTCTATATGAGCCTCAGATTCCTCTGGATCCTTAATAGGAAACTCCTTCTTGCTTGAAGGACGTCCCAGGAGGTCTTCCTCACTAGGATTTTCGTCCTCCTCCTCCCT
>NC_029772.3:76854785-76854904 GCF_000817695.3 Arachis duranensis
TTCAACTTGATGAATGTGATGATTCGTGACACTCATCATCATTCTCACCTATGAACGCACGTGACTGACAACCACCTCCGTTCTACCTTAGGCCGGGCGCATATCTCTTAGATTCCCCA
>NC_029772.3:76855032-76857057 GCF_000817695.3 Arachis duranensis
ATTGAATGACTGTGACGAGCTTCAAACTCCTGAAGGCTGGGCGTTAGTGACAGACGCAAAAGAATCAATGGATTCTATTCCAACCTGATTGAGAACCGACAGATGATTAGCCGTGCTGTGACAAAGCATAGGACCATTTTCACTGAGAGGATGGGATGTAGCCATTGACAAACGGTGATGCCCTACATACAGCTTGCCATGGAAAGGAGTAAGAAGGATTGGATGAATGTAATAAGAAAGTAGAAATTCGAGAGGATCACAGCATCTCCATACGCCTATCTGAAATTCCCACCATTAATTTACATAAGTATTTCTATCTTAGTTTATTTATCTTTATTTTCTACTTATTCCATTAATCAAATTTAAACCAATAATCCAATTATACTTGAATCCGCTTGACTGAGATTTACAAGGTGACCATAGCTTGCTTCATACCAACAATCTCTGTGGGATCGACCCTTACTCACGTAAGGTATTACTTGGACGACCCAGTACACTTGCTGACTAGTTGAACGGAGTTGTGTCCACACATAGCAAAGAGCCATAATAATGATTCCATACAACAACAAAGAATACTATATTGATGTGATCAGAATTTCGTCCACCAAGTTTTTGGCGCCGTTGCCGGGGATTGTTCGAGTATGGACAACTGACGGTTCATCTTGTTGCTCAGATTAGGTAATTTTCTTTTCAAAAACTTTTTCAAAATTTTTCTTTTCTTTTTCGTTTTTTTCAAACTTTATTTTCGAAAAAATTTAATAATAATTCAAAAAAAAATCATAAAATCATAAAAATCAAAAATATTTTGTGTTCTTGTTTGAGTCTTGAGTCAATTTTTAAGTTTGGTGTCAATTGCATGCTTTAAAAATTTTTCTTGCATTTTTTCGAAAAATTCATGCATTCATAGTGTTCTTCATGATCTTCAAGTTGTTCTTGGTAAGTCCTATTGTAAGCCAATTCTTTGGGTTTGGGTTCATGCTTTGATCATGGTTCCTAGTAATCCATGCATTGGCATAGAACTCTCGAACCATTAAGATTCTGACTTGTTGAATGGGATTGGTAAGAACCTCCCAACCTCTTCTTTGGATCTCATGTCGGATCTTCAGATACTCATTTTTCTTGAGCATGAAAAGGACCTCAGGGATCACCTTCTTCTTGGCCACAATATCATAGAAGTGGTCTTGATGGACCTTTGAGATGAATCTCTCCATCTCTCATGACTCAGAGGTGGAAGCTTTTATCTTCCCTTTCCTCTTTCTAGAGGTCTCTCCGGCCTTAGGTGCCATAAATGGTTATGAAAAAACAAGAAGCTATGCTTTTACCACACCAAACTTAGAATGTTGCTCGTCCTCGAGCAAAAGAAGTGAGAATAGAAGAAGAAGAAGAAGAAGAAGATATGGAGGAGAGGGAGAGAGGTGTGTGTTTCGGCCAAGGGGGAGAAGAGAGGGTTGTGTAGTGTGAAAATGAAGAGGGATGAAGGGGTTTATATAGTGGAGGGAGAAGGGTAAGGTTCGGTCATTTAGGGTGGGTTTGGGTGGGAAAGAGATTTTGAATTTGAAGGTAGGTGGGTGGTGGACGAAATTGTGATCACTATTCTTTGAGTTGCACTCATTGTAAAATTATGGAATTTGAAATTGGCACGAGTGGACACAACTCCGTTCAACTAACCAGCAAGTGTACTGGGTCGTCCAAGTAATAAACCTTACGTGAGTAAGGGTCGATCCCACAGAGATTGTTGGTATGAAGCAAGCTATGGTCACCTTGTAAATCTCAGTTAGGCAGAGTAAATTGGTTTATGGGTTTTCGAAAATAGAAATAAGAAAATAAATAATAAAAGGGATAAAATACTCATGCAGATTCATTGGTGGGAATTTCAGATAAGCGAATGGAGATACTGTATGGCTCAAGGACGCCTGCTCTCCCACTGCTTCAACTCAATCCTTCGTACTCCTTTCCATGGCAAGCTGTGTATAGGGGTTCACCATCAGCGGTGGCTACTTTCAATCCTCTCGGGAAAATGATCCT
>NC_029772.3:76857150-76864506 GCF_000817695.3 Arachis duranensis
GGCTACATCCCATCCTCTCAGTGAAAACGTTCCTATGCTCTGTCACAGCACGGCTAATCATCTGTCGGTTCTCAATCAAGTTGGAATAGAATCCCTTGATTCTTTTGCGTCTGTCACTAACGCCCAGCACTTGCGAGTTTGAAGTACGTCACAGTCATTCATTACCGAAATCCTACTCGGAATACCACAGACAAGGTGAGACTTTCCGGATTCCCAGGATCCTACTCGGAATACCACAGACAAGGTGAGACTTTCTGGATCCTCATAAATGCCGCCATCTATCTAGCTTATACCACGAAGATTCTGTTGGGGAATCTAAGAGATACACATGCAAGCTCTATTGCATGTAGAACGGAAGTGGTTGTCAATCACGTGCGTTCATAAGTGAGAATGATAATGAGGGTTACTTATCATCACACTCCACCGTTGAAAATACATAAGCAAAGGGTTCAGGCATGGCCGAATGGCCAGCCCTCTCTAACGTGATCACAGGATTCAATTTACAATCCAGGATGTCTAATACAATAGATAAATGTCCTATATATACTAGACTAGCTTCTAGGGTTTACATGAGTAAGTAATTGATGCCTAAATCCACTTCCGGGGCCCACTTGGTGTATGTTTGGGTTGAGCTTGATCTATCCACGAGTTGAGGCTTCTATTGGAGTTGAACTCCAAGTTATGACGTGTTTTGGGCGTTCAACTCCGGATCATGACGTTTTTCTGGCGTTTAACTCCAGACAGCAGCATGAACTTGGCGTTCAACGCCAAGTTACGTCGTCAATCTTCGAATAAAGTATGGACTATTATATATTGCTGGAAAGCCCTGGATGTCTACTTTCCAACGCCGTTGTGAGCGCGCCAATTGGAGTTCTGTAGCTCCAGAAAATCCATTTCGAGTGCAGGGAGGTCAGATTCCAACAGCATCAGCAGTCCTTTTGTTAGCCTTCTTCAAAGTTTTGCTCAAGTCCCTCAATTTCAGCCAGAATTTACCTGAAATCACAGAAAAACACACAAACTCATAGTAAAGTCCAGAAATGTGAATTTAACATAAAAACTAATGAAAACATCCCTAAAAGTAGTTCAAACTCACTAAAAACTATCTAAAAACAATGCCAAAAAGCGTATAAATTATCCACTCATCAGTAATTCTTTTGTGCATCATTTAAAACACGACTGGCATAGTAAATGATGTGCAGAAGCTTGCATGCCTTTGTCCCAACACTACACCAATGGCATCGTCACTGGTATCACACATTAATTTAAATGGTAATGTCCAGTCTGGTGCAGAGATGACTGGTGCTGTGACCAGCTTAGCTTTCAGAGTCTCAAATGCCTGGAGACACTCCTGATCAAAGATAAATGGCGTGTCAGCAGCTAGCATATTACTTAGAGGTTTGGCAATTTTTGAAAAATCCTTTATAAACCTCCTATAGAATCTTGCATGCCGTAGAAAGCTTCTGATTGCCTTAACATTGGCTGGTGGTGGTAATTTTTCAATTACCGCTACCTTAGCTTGATCCACTTCTATTCCCTTGTTCGAAATTTTGTGTCCAAGGACAATTCCTTCAGTCACCATAAAGTGACATTTCTCCCAGTTTAAAACCAGGTTAATCTCTTGGCACCTCTTTAGAACAAGTGCTAGATGGTCAAGACAGGAGCTGAATGAGTCCCAAAATACTGGGAAGTCATCCATGAAGACTTCCATAAATTTTTCCACCATATCAGAGAAAATTGAGAGCAGGCACCTTTGAAAGGTTGCAAGTGCATTACACATACCAAATGACATCCTTTTGTATGCAAATACTGCAGATGGACATATGAATGCTATTTTCTCTTGATCCTGGGGATCTACTGCAATTTGATTATAACCTGAATATCCATCCAGGAAGCAGTAGTATTCATGACCTGCTAGTTTTTCTAGCATCTGGTCTATGAATGGTAAAGGAAAATGATCCTTTCTGCTAGTTGTATTGAGCATTCTGTAATCAATACACATACGCCACCTTGTAACTGTTCTTGTAGGAACCAGTTCATTGTTTTCATTATGGAACACTGTCATGCCACCTTTCTTAGGGATGACTTGGACAGGGCTTACCTAGGGGCTATCAGAAATGGGATAAATAATCCCAGCCTCTAGTAATTTAGTGACCTCCTTTTGCATCACCTCCTTCATGGCTGGATTCAACCGCCTTTGTGGTTGAACCACTGGCTTAGCTTCACCCTCCAATAAAATCTTGTGCATGCATCTGGCTGGGCTAATGCCCTTAAGATCACTGATGGACAACCCAGGAGCTATCTTGTGTGTCCTTAGCACTTGAATTAGTGCTTCCTCTTCCTGTGGCTCTAAGGTAGAGCTTATGATTACAGGAAAGGTATCACCTTCTCCTAGAAATGCATATTTCAGGGATGGTGGTAATGGTTTGACTCAGATTTGGAAGGTTTCTCCTCTTTCTGAGGGATTTTCAGAGGTTCTATTATTCTCTCTGATTCCTCCAGATCAGGATGAACAACTTTAAAGATATCCTCTAGCTCTGATTCGAGACTCTCAGCCATATTGACTTCTTTTACCAGAGAGTCAATGATATCAACGCTCATGCAGTCATTTTGGGTGTCTGGATGCTGCATGGATTTGACAACATTCAACTTGAACTCATCCTCATTGACTCTTAGGGTTACTTCCCCTTTTTGAACATCAATAAAGGTTCGGCCAGTTGCTAGGAAAGGTCTTTCCAGAATGAGAGTTGCGCTCTTATGCTCCTCCATTTCCAGCACCACAAAGTCAGTGGGAAAGGCAAATGGCCCAACCTTGACAATCATGTCTTCAATCATGCCTGATGGGTATTTAATGGAGCCATCAGCAAGTTGGAGACATATCCGGGTTGGTTTAACTTCATCAGTCAACCCAAGCTTTTTTATAATGACTGCTGGTATTAGGTTAATACTTGCCCCAAGATCACATAGAGCTTGCTTGGTACAAGTACCTTCTAGTGTGCATGGTATCATAAAGCTTCCCAGATCTTTAAGCTTCTCAAGTAAGCTTTTCAGAATGACTGCACTGCATTCTTCAGTGAGCTAAACTTTTTCGATTTCCCTCCAATCCTTCTTATGACTTAAGATCTCTTTCATGAACTTAGCATAAGAGGGTATTTGCTCAAGTGCCTCTGCAAACGGAATCTTTATTTCAAGAGTCCTGAGATAGTCTGCAAAGCGGGCAAATTGCTTATCCTATTCCGCTTGGCGGAGTTTCTGAGGATAAGGCATTTTGGCTTTGTATTCCTCAACCTTAGTTGCTATAGGTTTATTGCCTACAGATGTGGGTTGGGAAGCCTTTTTAGAAGGGTTATTATCAGCACTAGTATGTGTCTGATCCCCCACTAGCATTTGAATGCCAGGGGTGGAAGCTGGAGTGGCGTTAGACGCCAGCTCCTTACCTGCTTCTGGCGTCTGAATGCCAGAATTGTGCTCCCTTTGGGCGTTCAACGCCAACTCCTTGCTTGTTTCTGGCATTGAACGCCAGGACTGAGCATGGTTTGGGCGTTCAACGCCAGCTTTCCACCCATTTACGGCGTTTGAGCACCAGAATTATTCCTCTCTGGGCTCTTACTGTCCTCAGATGGATTTTGGGTAGTTTGCTCATTCCTTGGCTTCCTGCTACCTTGAAGTGAGGTATTTAATGTTTTTCCACTTCTTAATTGAACTGCTTGGCATTCTTCTATTATTTATTTTGATAACTGCTGTTCTGTTTGCTTCAATTGCACTTCCATATTCATATTAGCCATTATTGTTTCTTGTAATATCTCTTTGAATTCGGCTAACTGTTTTGTTAGAAAATCCAATTGCTGATTGAATTCTGTAACTTGTTCTGTAGGACTCATTTCAGCAGTTATTATTTTAGCCTCTTCTTTCATGGAAGGTTCACTGCTTAGGTACAGATGCTGATTTCTGGCAACTGTATCAATGAGCTCTTGAGCTTCTTCCATTGTCTTTCTCATGTGTATAGATCCACCAGCTGAGTGTTCTAGAGAAATCTGAGCTTTTTCTGTAAGGCCATAGTAGAAGATGTCTAACTGCACCCACTCTGAAAACATTTTAGAGGGGCATTTTCTTAGCATCTCTCTGTATCTCTCCCAGGCATCATAGAGAGATTCATTATCTCCTTGTTTGAAGCCTTGGATGCTCAGCCTTAGCTGTGTCATCCGTTTCGGAGGAAAATAGTGATTCAGGAATTTTTCTGACAGCTGTTTCCATGTCTTTATGCTGTCCTTAGGTTGGTTATTTAACCGCCTCCTAGCTTGGTCTTTTACAGCAAATGGGAACAGTAATAGCCTGTAGACATCTTGATCTACCTCCTTATCATATATTGTGTCAGCAATTTGTAAAAATTGTGCCAGAAACTCTGTAGGTTCTTCTTGTGGAAGACCGGAATACTGGTAACTTTGCTGCACCGTGATAATAAGCTGAGAATTCAACTAAAATCTACTAACTCCAATGGAGGGTATACATATAATACTCCCATATGAAGCAGTAGTGGGGTTAGTGTAAAGGAGATGATATGGATGTAAATATTATTTATTTTATTATATATAAAAATTTATTTTTGAAATAATAAAATAAAATAAATTAAGATAAAATAAAAACGAAATAAAAATAAAAAATTTTAAAATGTTTTGTGAAGATTTTTGAAAAAATTGAGGAGAGAGAAAGTGGTTAGGATATTTTTGAAAAAGATAATAAAATATTATTATAATTTTTTTTAAATCTTAAAAGGATAAGATTTGAAAAATTTTGAAATTGAAATCTGAATTTTTTAAAAAAATTTCAAAAAAGTAGCTTAAAAATAGTTAGAAAAGATATTTTTTTGAATTTTGAATTTTATGATGAAAGAGAAAAATACACAAAAGACACAAGACTTAAAATTTTTAGATCTAATACTTCTTGTTTTCGATAATTTTGGAGGGAAAACACCAAGGAACACCAAACTTAAAAATTTTAAGATCAAAACATAAAGAAGACTCGAAAACAATTTGAAGATTCACAAAAACACCAAGAACAAAAGAAAGAACGCCAAACTTAAAATTTTTGGGAAAACTAAAATAAATTTTCGAAAATTATAAAAAGATTAACAAGAAGATACCAAACTTAAAGTTTGGCACAAGAATTAATCAAAGAAAAATTATTTTTGAAAATGTTTTTTTTTTTAAAAGAAGATACCCAATTGCCAAGAACATAAGCCAACGCTCTAGCCAACTGAGCTATAAATGTAACGTTTTTTAAAGATGTATTATTTTTATAGATGAAAATAATTTTTTTTTTGAAAACTAATGTTTTGAAAAAGCACAAGAAAAACAAGAAAAGACATAGAACAAGACAAACCAAAGATCAAACAAGAAAAATTGACAAGAACAATTTGAAGATCAAGGAAAAACAAACAACACTAAGTCAAAAAATATAAATAATTGCATAGTTAAGGAAGGTGATGAGTGTCACGGATCACCACCTTCTCCATAGTTAAGCGCGAATGAACATCTTAGATAGGAACACGCATGTTTGAATGGAAAAACATAAATAATTGCATTAATTCATCGAGACGCTGTAGAGCTCCTCACCCCCAACAATGGAGTTTAGAGACTCATGCCGTCAAAGAGTATAAAATTCAGATCTAAAAATGTCATGAGATACAAAATAAGTCTCTAAAAGCTGTTTAAATACTAAACTAGTAACCTAGGTTTACAGAAAATGAGTAAACTAAGATAATTGGTGCAGAAATCCACTTCTGGGGTCCACTTGGTGTGTGCTGGGGCTGAGACTTAAGCTTCTCACGTGCTAATGAGCGGATAATTTATACGCTTTTTGGCATTGTTTTTAGTATGTTTTTAGTATGATCTAGTTAGTTTTTAGTATATTTTTATTAGTTTTTAGTTAAAATTCACTTTTCTGGACTTTACTATGAGTTTGTGTGTTTTTCTGTGATTTCAGGTATTTTCTGGCTGAAATTGAGGGACCTGAGCAAAAATCTGATTCAGAGACTAAAAGGGACTGCAGATGCTGTTGGATTCTGACCTCCCTGCACTCGAAGTAGATTTTCTGGAGCTACAGAAGCCCAATTGGCGCGCTCTCAACGGCGTTGGAAAGTAGACATCCTGGGCTTTCCAACAATGTATAATAGTTCATACTTTGCCCGAGATTTGATGGCCCAAACCGGCGTTGCAAATCAGCTTCAGAATTCCCAGCGTTTAACGCTGGAACTGGCATAAAAATTGGAGTTAAACGCCCAAACTGGCATAAAAGCTGGCGTTTAACTCCAGAAAGAGTCTCTACACGAAAATGCTTCAATGCTCAGCCCAAGCACATACCAAGTGGGCCCGGAAGTGGATTTTTATGTCATTTACTCATTTCTGTATACCCTAGGTTACTAGTTCACTATTAATAGGATATTTTGACATTGTATATGTACCTCATGACACTTTACACGTTTCTTTGTGTACCTTCCATGGCATGAGTCTCTAAACCCCATGGTTGGGGGTGAGGAGCTCTGCTGTGTCTTGATGGATTAATGCAATTACTACTGTTTCTTATTCAATCATGCTTGCTTCCATTCTAAGATATTACTTGTTCTTAAACCGGATGCATGTGATGATCCGTGACAATCATTATCATTCTTAACTATGAACGTGTGCCTGACAACCACCTCCGTTCTACCTTAGATTAAGTAGATATCTCTTGGATTCTTTAATCAGAATCTTCGTGGTATAAGCTAGAACTGATGGCGGCATTCAAGAGAATCCGGAAGGTCTAAACCTTGTCTGTGGTATTCTGAGTAGGATTCAATGATTGAATGACTGTGACGAGCTTCAAACTCCTGAGGGCTGGGCGTTAGTGACAGACGCAAAAGAATCACTGGATTCTATTCCAACCTGATTGAGAACCGACAGATGATTAGCCGTGTCGTGACAGGGTGCGTTGAACATTTTCACTGAGAGGATGGGAGGTAGCCACTGACAACGGTGAAACCCTTACATACAGCTTGCCATGGAAGGAGCCTTGCGTGTTTGAAGAAGAAGACAGTAAGAAAGCAGAGGTTCAGAAGACAGAGCATCTCCAAAACCTCAACCTATTCTCATCACTACAATTCAAGTACCTGTTTTATGTTCTTTTGCTTTTTACAATCAATCCTGATCATCTTTGATATCCTGACTAAAAGTTACAAGGTAACCATAGCGTGCTTCAAGCCGACAATCTCCGTGGGATCGACCCTTTCTCACGTAAGGTATTACTTGGACGACCCAGTGCACTTGCTGGTTAGTTGTGCGAAGTTGTGACAAAGTGTGATTCACGTTTGAGAGCGCTACCAAG
>NC_029772.3:76865935-76867047 GCF_000817695.3 Arachis duranensis
GAATGTCAAGCAGTTCAACTGAGGAGTGGGAAGACTCTGAATAACACTGCTCAAAAGAACAAAAAGCCAAACAAGGAACAATTGACAGAGGACCACCAAACCACTGTTCATAATCCCTCTGAGGACAGTAAGAGCCTAGAGAGGAATGTCATTGGCGTTCAGACGCCAGAAAGGGAAGGAAAGCTGGCGTTAAACGCCCATTCCTTGCCCAGTTCTGGCGTTCAAACGCCAGAAAAGGGGGAAAAGTTGGCGTTAAACGCCCATTTTCCACCCAATCCTGGCGTTCAAACGCGAAAGGGGAACCAGACACCTGAGAGTGCTGATAGTAACCCCTCTAAAAAGACTTTTCCAACCACTTCTGTAAGGAATAAACCTGCAGCAATTAAGGTTGAAGAATATAGAGCCAAGATGCCTTATCCTCAGAAACTCCGCCAAGCGGAATAGGATAAGCAATTTGCCCGCTTTGCAGACTATCTCAGGACTCTTGAAATAAAGATTCCGTTTGCAGAAGCACTTGAGCAAATACCCTCTTATGCTAAGTTCATGAAAGAGATCTTAAGTCATAAGAAGGATTGGAGAGAAACTGAAAAAGTTTTTCTCACTGAAGAATGCAGTGCAGTCATATTAAAGAGCTTACCAGAGAAGCTTAAAGATCCTGGAAGCTTTATGATACCATGCACATTCGAGGGTACTTGTACCAAGAAAGCTCTATGTGATCTTGGGGCAAGTATCAACCTAATACCTGCATCCACTATCAGAAAGCTTGGCTTGACTGAAGAAGTCAAACCAACCAGGATATGTCTCCAACTTGCTGATGGCTCCATTAAATACCCATCAGGGGTAATTGAAGACATGATTGTCAAGGTTGGGCCATTCGCCTTCCCTACTGACTTTGTGGTGCTGGAAATGGAGGAGCACAAGAGTGCAACTCTCATTCTAGGAAGACCTTTCCTAGCAACTGGCTGAACCCTCATTGACGTCAAAAAAGGGGAAGTAACCCTGAGAGTCAATGAGGAGGAGTTCAAGTTGAATGTTGTCAAAGCTATGCAGCATCCAGACACAACAAATGACTGCATGAGAACTGATATTATTGACTCTTTGGTGGAGGAGGT
>NC_029772.3:76868350-76870903 GCF_000817695.3 Arachis duranensis
TAGCTGCTGACACACCATTTGTGTTTGACACACAGTGTCTGTAGGCATTTGAGACCCTGAAAGCTAAGCTGGTCACAGCACCAGTCATCTCTGCACCAGACTGGACATTACCATTTGAACTAATGTGTGATGCCAGTGACCATACCATTGGTGTAGTATTGGGACAATGGCATGGTAAGCTTCTGCACGTCATTCATTATGGTAGAAATGCATGGTAAGCTTCTGCACGTCATTTATTATGCCAGCCGTGTTCTAAATGATGCACAGAAGAATTACACAACCACAGAAAAAGAGTTACTTGCAGTGGTCTATGCCATTGACAAGTTTAGATCCTATTTAGTGGGATCCAAAGTGATTGTGTACACTGACCATGCTGCTCTTAAATACTTACTCACAAAGCAGGATTCAAAACCCAGTCTTATAAGATGGGTGTTGCTTCTGCAAGAGTTTGATATAGAAATAAGAGACAGAAAAGGGACAGAGAATCAAGTAGCTGATCACCTGTCCCGGATAGAACCAGTAGCGGGAGCATCCCTCCCTCCTACTGAGATCTCTGAAACCTTTCCGGATGAGCAATTATTTGCTATTCAGGAAGCTCCGTGGCTTATAGAAAGTGCAAACTATAAGACTCAATGTTCCTCTTCTGTAACCATGGAAAGGAAGCATGAAGAGCTTCTCTCAAAACAGAGTCAAACAGAGCCCCCACAGCCAAATTCTAAGTTTGGTGTTGGGAGGCCACAACCAAACTCTAAGTTTGGTGTTGAACCCCCACATTCAAACTCTAAGTTTGGCGTTGGGAGGCCCCAACCATGCTTTGAACATCTGTGAAGCTCCATGAGAACTCACTGTCAAGCTATTCACATTAAAGAAGCGCTTGTTGGGAGTCAACCCAATTTTTATTTTTCTAAGTCAAATTTCCATTGTTATTTTATGTTTTCTTTAGGTTGATGATCATGTAGAGTCACAAAACAACTACAAAAATCAAAGCATAACTTAAAAACAGCATTAAAAATAGCACACCCTGGAGGAGGAGTTTACTGGCGTTTAAATGCCAGTAAGAGTAGCAGAATGGGCGTTAAACGCCCAGTCTGGCACCATTCTGGGCGTTTAACGCCAGAAAATGGCACCAGCCTGACGTTTAACGCCAGAAAAGGGCACCAAGTTGGCGTTCAATGGTAGAAAGGGAAGAAAAGCTGGCGTAAACGCCAAAAATGGGCAGCAATCAAGCGTCTAACGCCAAGATTTGCACTCAGAGGGCATTTACACGCCAGAATGGTGCAGGGATGAGAAATCCTTGGTACCTCACGATCTGGGGACCCTATATGATCCCCACCTACATCAACTCACTATTTCTCTTCTTTACATATTCCAATAACACCCTTCTCTAAATACCCTTCACCAATCACCTCCAACCACTCTTCCCCAAAAACCTCACCTACCACAACATTGAAATTCACATCCTTTCCCTCCCAAACCCAACCCCTAATACATGAACCCTACCCCTCTCTTTACTCCTATATAAACCCCTCATCCCTCCTTCATTTTCACACAGCATAAACACTTCTTTCCCCACTTGGCCGAACCATTTAAATCTCTCCATCTCCTCTATTTTCTTCTTCTTCTCCTCCCTTCTTTCTTTCTTTACTCGAGGACGAGAAAACCTTTTAAGTTTGGTATGAAAAAAGCATTGCTTTTTGTGTTTCCATAACCATTTATGGCACCTAAGGCCGGAGAAACCTCTAGAAAGAGGAAAGGGAAGGCAAAAGCTTCCACCTCCGAGTCATGGGAGATGGAGAGATTCATCTCAAAGGTCCATCAAGACCATTTCTATGAAGTTGTGGCCAAGAAGAAGGTGATGCATTTTAAGATATCCCTCATCAAGAAATTCCTGAGATGCCTCAAGGGATGCATTTTCCTCCACACAACTATTGGGAGTAACTCAATACATCTTTGGGAGATTTGAGTTCCAATATAGAGCAACTAAGGATGGAGCACCAAGAGCACTCCATTATTCTCCATAAAATTAGAGAGAATCAAATAGCCATGAGGGAAGAGCAACAAAGGCAAGGAAGAGACATAGAGGAGCTTAGGCATTCCATTGGATCTTCAAGAGGAAGAACTAGGCGCCATCACTAAGGTGGACCCGTTCTTTGATTTCCTTGTTCTTATTTTTCTGTTTTTCAATTTTTATGCTTTATGTGTTATCTATGTTTGTGTCTTCATTACATGATCATTAGTGTCTAGTGTCCATGTCTTAAAGCTATGAATAATTCCATGAATCATTCACCTCTCTTAAATGAAAAATGTGCCTAATTACAAAGAACAAGAAGTACTTGAATTTCAAATTTTATCTTGAAGTTAGTTCAATTATTTTGATGTGGTGGCAATACTTTTTGTTTTTCTGAATGAATGCTTGAACAGTGCATATTTTTGATAGCGAAGTTTATGAATGTTAAAATTGTTGGCTCTTGAAAGAATGATGAACAAAGAGAAATGTTATTGATAATTTCAAAAATCATGAAATTGATTCTTGAAGCAAGAAAAAGCAGTGAA
>NC_029772.3:76871754-76898784 GCF_000817695.3 Arachis duranensis
CGGAAGGTCTAAACCTTGTCTGTGGTATTCTGAGTAGGATTCAATGATTGAATGACTGTGACGAGCTTCAAACTCCTGAGGGCGGGGCGTTAGTGACAGACACAAAAGAATCACTGGATTCTATTCCGGCCTAATTGAGAACCGACAGATGGATAGCCGTGCCGTGACAGGGTGCGTTGAACATTTCCACTGAGAGGATGGGAGGTAGCCACTGACAACGGTGAAACCCTTACATACAGCTTGCCATGGAAGGAGCCTTGCGTGTTTGAAGAAGAAGACAGTAGGAAAGCAGAGGTTCAGAAGACAGAGCATCTCCAAAACCTCAACCTATTCTCATCACTGCAATTCAAGTACCTGTTTTATGTTCTTTTGCTTTTTACAATCAATCCTGATAATCTTTGATATCCTGACTAAGAGTTACAAGGTAACCATAGCTTGCTTCAAGCCGACAATCTCCGTGGGATCGACCCTTACTCACGTAAGGTATTACTTGGACGACCCAGTGCACTTGCTGGTTAGTTGTGCGAGATTGCAAAGTGTGATTGCAATTTCGTGCACCACGTGCCTGGGCTGTTTTTGAGTTGAACGCCAGGTTGTAACGTGTTTTTGGCGTTGAACTCCAACTTGTAACATGTTTCTGGCGCTGGACGCCCAGACTGCAGCATGGAACTGGCGTTGAACGCCAGTTTACGTCGTCTATCTTCGTGCAAAATATGGACTATTATATATTGCTGGAAAGCCCTGGATGTCTACTTTCCAACCCACTTGAGAGCGCTCCAATTGGACTCCTATAGCTCCAAAAAATTCATTCCGAGTGAAGAGAGGTCAGATTCCAACAACATCAGCAGTCCTTTTTCAGCCTAAATAAGATTTTTGCTCAGCTCCCTCAATTTCAGCCAGAAAATACATGAAATCACAGAAAAACACACAAACTCATAGTAAAGTCCAGAAATATGATTTTTTCTTAAAAACTAATAAAATTCTATTAAAAACTAATTAAAACATGCTAAAATCTATATGAAATTACCCCCAAAAAGCGTATAAAATATCCGCTCATCACCTAGCGCTCCTTTGCTTCATTCCTTGTGTCTCCAGATTCGAATCCCGGCTCCCCCCTTTTGGCCATTTTCCCTTTGCCCAAGCACTCACCTTGTTTCCTCAGGTTCTTGGTTCGAAACTTGGTTGCTTCACTCCTTGGTATTGCGCCTTGATTTTCTTTTGCTTGAGGCACGATAAAGGTAACAAAGTTAACTAAGCGCTACATGTTTTCTTGGCTTCCTTGGGAGCGCAGTTAAGTGAGTTCACTTAACGCTATGCCCCTTGCTTCCTTGGTCATGCTGCGTCATGGCCTTGCCTTGGTGTTTCCTCTAGCGCTCAGTTAAGTGATTGAACTGAGCGCCCTTGCCTTTTTTGTGTGTGACACTGATAAATCACTATTTTATGGTTTATCTTGTGCTCAATTGAGTGGTTTTTATCAACTCTTTACCCACTTATTCATACTATTTGCATGGTTTTACATTTGCCTTCCTAATTATGTGCTTTGATTGAAAACATGCTTCTTTGGCCTTAAGTTCCCTATGTTTAATCCTTTCTTATTACCATTAGATGCCTTGATATGTGTGTTAAGTGATTTCAGATATTACAGGACAGGAATGGTTCAGAGGATGGAAAGGAAGCATGCAAAAGTGGAAGGAATACAAGAAGTTGGAGAAATCGCTAAGCTGTCTAGCCTGACCTCTTCGCACTCAAACAGCTATAACATTAGCTACAGAGGTCCAAATGACGCAGTTCTAGTTGCATTGGAAAGCTAACGTCTAGGGCTTCGATTTGATATATAATTTGCCATAGCTGCCCTGAAGTTAGGCGATGCGAACGTGTGAATGATGCGCCCGCGTTGCATCTGCGAACTTCAATCCGCACGGACGCGTGGACGACGCCTCCGCATCACTTTGGCGCGACCTGTACGGACCAGATTTCAGAATCAGCGACTTCTGGGCTGTTTCTGACCCAGTTTCGGTCCAGAGAACACAGATTATAGGCTATAAAGTGGGGGAATACATCTATTCATAATTATGCTTTTCATAATTCACTTTTCATAGTTTTAGTGTAGTTTTTAGAGAGAGGTTCTCTCCTCCTCTCTCTTAGGATTAGGATTAGGATTTTTAGGACTTAGGAATATTTTTATCTCATCTTTTTATCAAATTCAATATCTTTTTATTTCGACTTCTCTTAATTGTTGATTATTGATGTTGCTTATTTGGCTTATGACTCTTCATATTTGGATTGATTTTATCTTATTAATGCAATTGAGGTATTTCAGACTTATATGTTACTGATGCTTGGGCTCTATCCAAATTATTTTCATTCAAGTAGATTTTATTCCCTTTTGGCTTTAATTGATTAACTGGAAGCTCTTGAGTTATCAACTATTCATGATTAATTGTTATGTCGGCTAATCAACTGGAATTCCACTAACTCTAGTCTTTCCTTAGGAATTGGCTAGGACTTGGGAAATCTAACCAATTAGTTCACTTGATTTTCCCTTGCTTACGCAAAGGTTAACTAAGTGGGATTAACTTTCATTCTCATAGGAGTAACTAGGATAGGACATCCGAATTTTCATATCTTGCCAAAAGTTTATTTTATAGTTAATTATTTATTTTATTTGCCATTGAATTTACTTGTTCCTCACTTTCAAAACCCCAATTTACAAAAACCCATAACCAATAATAAGAACATACCTCCTTGCAATTCCTTGAGAAGACGACCTGAGGTTTGAATACTCGGTTATCAATTTTAAAAAGGGTTTGTTACTTGTGACAACCAAAACGTTTGTAAGAAAGGTTGATTGCTTGGTTTAGTAACTATACTTACAACGAGAGTTTACTATAACTTCTAAACCATCAATCTTCAGTTCTTCAAAATGGCGCCGTTGCCGGGGAATTGCAAACGTGTGCCTTATTATTGGTTATTGTAAATATTTTTCAAAAAAAAATTTCGGATTTTTATTTTAAAATTTTTATCTTATCTTATCTTAGTTTTAAATTTCAAAATTCAAATCTTTTTCAAAATAAAAAAATCATATCTTTTTCAAAAATCTTATCTTATCTTTTTTTTTTCAAAAATCATATCTTTCTCAAAATCTTATCTTATTTTTTTCAAAAATCATATTTTTTTCAAAATATTTTCTTTTTGTTAGTTTTTATTTTTATTTTCTCTTATTATTATGAACTCTCACCCCTTTGGCTATGAGTCTGGTTACAATTATGTTGCAGGAAGAGGAAATTACAATGAGAACAGGCATCAAGGTTGGAAGTATCAAAGATGGGAGGAGCCACAAGGATTTGATCAACCCTCATGGCAACAACCACCTCCAATGGACTATCAACAACCATTCTGTGATGCATACCAAGATAACGGCTATGGTGAGCACTCTTTTGATTATCAACAACCACCACCATACGCCTATGAACTTCCTCCTCAACATAGCTTTGGACCACCATACTCACAAGCCCCTTACCACCAAACACCCTCATATGATCCTAACCCTCAACCACCATACCAACCATCTTATGAGCCAAATGAACCATATATAGAACCACCAAAATTCTACCCCAATTACTCCCAAGAACCACCACCTTAATATACACCATCTCCATATCCATCAATCCAAGAGCACTATGGTCTTACTTATGATACCCAAGCGAAACAAGAATCAACGGATCGTCTCAAGGAAACAGTGGATCAATTTCACGTAACCCTTCATCAATTGAATCAAGCAATAAATCAATTAGTTTATCGATGTTCGGACACTCAAGAAACCCCATGGCTTCATGTGGACAATCTAATGAAGAACGTAGCATGAAAGAGACACTAGAGACTCCAGTGGACAATAAGGAGCATGACTTTGTACTGGAACAAGTGGAGGAAGCTATAATAGTTGCAGAGGAAGAAGTGGTTGAAGATTTAGGAGATGCAGAACCTCCATGGGAACCTCAAGTCACAGAACCCTCTTCTAAGGAGTTTGAATTTGTTGTTGAGGAGGGTGTACAACCTCCAAGGCATGTCATGGTTGAAGACTTGGAAGAGGTTGATCAAGAGATGGAGTTTAAAGAAGAAGAAGCACAACCTCCCATGCCCTTGGTAAATAATGAAGAAAAGATTGAATTGAAAGAAAGCTACCAAGAGGAAGAGGTTGAAATTGAAGAAGCTTACAAAGAGGTGAAAGTTGTCAGAGAAGAGCACAAGGGAGTGGAGTTTGCAAATTCATTAGAAATATCTCTCCCAAGACCATTACCGTCCAACACAACGTTCAAGTGGGTAAAATTCCTATCCTTATCCTTTACTTTCCCACTTGAATATGGGCTACTGGGGACGGATGGTCAACTTAGAGCTCTTTGTGGCATTAAGAGTAAGAGGAAGATGGTTAGTGGTAAGAATTGTCCTGCAAAGTTCATTATGGTTGGAAGCTTTAAGTTTAAATGCAAAGGTTGGTATAGAGCTCAATTGAATGGGTTTAGGAAGTTGTTTGGACACTTCAGTGAGAATTCTAAAGCTGAACCACCCGGATGGAATCATGATAATCAACTTGAAGACAGGTGTAGAAACAAGATTTGGGATCCCGGAGGATATTGGATTTGAAAACATTGGTGGAGATTCCTGGATCAGTACAAGCATAAGCCACCATGATAAGGAGCTCGCCAAATGTCCAACTTAAGGACTTTAACTAAAAGTGCTAGGTGGGAGACAACCCACCATGGTATGATCATCCCTTTTCAGTTTTAATTCTAGTATGTTTTGTTTGTTTTTGAATATTGATTGAACCTAGAATTTTTGCATAACATTCATTGCATTTTTCATTCTGCACACTGCATATAAAAAAGGGGGGAAGCACGCACGCGACGCGGCAGCGTCGCTGACGCGTCCGCGTCATCGGTGCGTTGGGAAGAAAAGAAAAGTGATCAGAGAGTCACGCGAGAACGTGGTTGGAGGCGTGCCTTTGGCACAATTTGACCGACACGACCGTGTCGCTGACGCGTCCGCGTCATGTGGGAAAAATGCCTCCCACGCGTTTGCGTTCACCTCAAATTCAACGTAAAAAGGGTGTATGGTCAAAAGTTGCGCTAGAATTGCGCTGGACTCGTGCTAGCAGCACAAGCCCTACCACGCGAACGCGTGCCCCAGGCATCCGCGTCAATCCCCATAATATGGCCTATCACGCGATCGCGTCACCCACGCGGCCGCGTCACCCAAAATCTTGGCAAAATGAATTTCAAACAGAAAGTTGCGCGAGCGCGCAGCTGCCCTCGCGCTAGTAGCACGAATTCACTCACGCGACCGCGTGCCCCACGCGGCCTCGTCACTTGACAATAGCACCAACCGCGCGAACGCGTCACTCACGCGTTCGCGTCGCCTGCGCCGCACAGTTTATCCAGATCAGCCAAGATATCTTCTCTTTTCTTTCCCAAATCTAAATCTTTTCTTTCCCTTCTTATTTCTTTCTTCCTTCCTTTCTTTTTTCTTTTAATTGGTGTTGAAAATTTATTTGGGTCATTATTTCTCATATTTTTCTTATGGATTATTTGGGATTTGTTAAACAATTATATATTATTATAAGGGTGCTTGCATGTTCTAATTAATATTTTCCATACCTTATTTACATCTAATTTGGACATTGAATGCTTGACCTATGCTACTCATGCCCTTTGCCGGCATGCCAATAAACACCTTGCATTCAATTTTTCTCACATGCACTTGCTATATTTCCATTGTTGATTTGCCACATGTAGTCATGACCATGTGTTCACATCATTATCCATACCTGTGCATTGATTACCACCTTTCCTATTCTTTTCCTTGTTATAACCCTTGAATGCTAATGTCTTTCCTCATTTCCTTTCAAGATGGCCACCAAGAAAGGTAAAGAGAAAGCTACTCCTATACCACTGGCATGGAAAGGAACAAAAAGAGCACTAGCTGCGGAGCCACCCATCCACTTGTACATCTTAGCATGCACCGAGGACGGTGCAATCTTTAAGTATGGGAGGTCGATACCGATCTCCGTGGGTTAGTTACTTCTTTTTTCAACACCAATGTTAATTTGTTAATTGTTGCATTTGCATGTTTGATTACATATCTATTTGATTTTGTGCATATTTTACCACTTGGTTGAAGTAATATTTTCTTTTTCAAGAAAATTTTTATAACATTTCACTAATTTGAATTAAACTGTTTGAAAAACTTGTTTGGAAGTTTTATTTGGAACATAGGTAAAAGCTAGAATACACAACCTGTAAGATTTGAGCTTAATTATATGGTTACATTATTTAACCATAATATTTTATTCTTGTGTGTTTTCTTCTCTAGATTGCAATCTTTGCTTTGTTCCATTCTATATGTCTATTATTTAGTATATTTACATACTTGCATATGATTGAGGCCATTGTTTGATTCTAGCTCACCATTCCCAAATTAGCCTACCTTTTACATCACCCTTGTTAGCCCCCTTGAGCCTTTAAATCCCCTCTTGTTTTGTAACCACATTACTAGCCTTAAGCAGAAAAACAAAATAAAAATCCCAAGTTGAATCCTTGGTTAGCTTAAGATAAATATTGTGCAAAATTTAAGTGTGGAGAATTTTATGGGAACATGGGATGATAGAAAAAAAAAGTAGGGGATTAATTTGAATAAGTTATTTGAAAATTTGGGAAGCATGCTCATATGAAATCAAAATAATTAAATTACCATGTGCATTGAAAAAAAAATTATTAAGTAATTGAATAAGGGGATACAAAAAAAAATAATAATAAAATAAAAAAATATTACCCAAATAAAAAAAAAGAAAAAAAAGAATCAATGCACACGGGACAAATTTCAAAAATAAGTTTGATACATGAGCATGTAATACAAAACTGGAAAAAATTTGGGTAGCTAGGTAAAGCATTTTAAATTGTATAAAGTATGTATATGTTAGGTGAAATCTTAGACTAATCAAGAATTCAATTATTTAGCTCACTTGGCCTTATATATATACACCATTACCCTTACCTTAGCCCCATTACAACTTTGAAAAAGACCTCATGATATTTGTATGTATACATTAAATATTTGTTGATTGATTAGATGAAGAACAAAGTTTAGAAAGTATGACTAGGGAAGAGTAGAGTGGATTACCCTATACACTTGAGAGACTAGAGTGATATACACTATCAGTGAGGGTTCAATGCTTGATTCTATGTTCCCTGCTTTCATGAGCTATCTTCTTACAAGCTTACTTGCTTTTTATTGTACGATTTGAATTAGTGGAATTTGGTTCATATTTGTCTTGGAGAACTTGTTTGCTTTTAACCAAGTAGGTAGAAACATTTTGCATGTAGTTGCATTCATATAGATAGGTTGCATTTCATATATTCTATCATTCCTCTTCACTCCCTTATAGCTTCTCTAGAGCTTAGCATGAGGACATGCTTATGTTTAAGTGTGGGGAGGTTGATAAACCACTATTTTATGGTTTATCTTGTGCTCAATTGAGTGATTTTTATCAACTCTTTACCCACTTATTCATACTATTTGCATGGTTTTACATTTGCCTTCCTAATTATGTGCTTTGATTGAAAACATGCTTCTTTGGCCTTAAGTTCCCTATGTTTAATCCTCTCTTATTACCATTAGATGCCTTTATATGTGTGTTAAGTGATTTCAGAGATTACAGGGCAGGAATGGTTCAGAGGATGGAAAGGAAGCATGCAAAAGTGGAAGGAATACAAGAAGCTAGAGAAATCGCTAAGCTGTCCAGCCTGACCTCTTCGCACTCAAACGGCTATAACATTAGCTACAGAGGTCCAAATGACACGGTTCTAGTTGCATTGGAAAGCTAACGTCTGGGGCTTTGATTTGATATATAATTTGTCATAGCTGCTCTGAAGTTAGGCGATGCGAACGTGTGAATGACGCGCCCGCATCGCATCTACAAACTTCAATCCGCGCGGACGCGCGGACGATGCCTCCGCGTCACTTTGCCGCGACCTGTACGGACCAGATTTCATAATCAGTGACTTTGGGCTGTTTCTGACCCAGTTTTTGGCTCAGAGAACACAGATTAGTGGGGGAATACATCCATTCATAATTATGCTTTTCATAAATCACTTTTCATAGTTTTAGATGTAGTTTTTAGAGAGAGATGTTCTCTCCTCTCTCTTAGGATTAGGATTAGGATTTTTAGGACTTAGGAATATTTTTATCTCATCTTTTTATCAGGTTTAATATCTTTTTATTTCGACTTCTCTTAATTGTTGATTATTGATGTTGCTTATTTGGCTTATGACTCTTCATATTTGGATTGATTTTATCTTATTAATGCAATTGAGGTATTTCGGACTTATATGTTACTGATGCTTGGGCTCTATCCAAATTATTTTCATTCAAGTAGATTTTATTCCCTTTTGGCTTTAATTGATTAACTGGAAGCTCTTGAGTTATCAACTATTCATGATTAATTGTTATGTCGGCTAATCAATTGGAATTCCACTAACTCTAGTCTTTCCTTAGGAATTGGCTAGGACTTGGGAAATCTAACCAATTAGTTCACTTGACTTTCCCTTGCTTACGCAAAGGTTAACTAAGTGGGATTAACTTTCATTCTCATAGGAGTAACTAGGATAGGACTTCCGAATTTTCATATCTTGCCAAAAGTTTATTTTATAGTTAATTATTTATTTTATTTGCCATTGAATTTACTTGTTCCTCACTTTCAAAACCCCAATTTACAAAAACCCATAACCAATAATAAGAACACACCTCCGTGCAATTCCTTGAGAAGACGACCCGAGGTTTGAATACTCGGTTATCAATTTTAAAAAGGGTTTGTTACTTGTGACAACCAAAACTTTTGTAAGAAAGGTTGATTGCTTGGTTTAGTAACTATACTTACAATAAGAGTTTACTATAACTTCTAAACCATCAATTTTCAGTTCTTCAGACGCTTTTGTGCCTTAGGTCACGCTTTTCAAAGCGTGGCCTAAGGTCTAAAGCGTGCTTTAACTTCAAAAGCGTGCCAAAAATTCCTTTTTCCACCATTTCTTCACCTACAAGTAATCAAATCAACCAATCAAAGCACCACCAAATTCACAAGGTTTATAAATTATTCAAAAACCAACTAATTCTAGCTTAAACCTCATGATTTTTTGTCAAATAAAGTATGGTTGATTGATTCAACATAACCATGCAAATCTACTCCAAATCACTTACTTACAATGCTAGAAAGTGCATAAAACCTAATGAGACAAGTGAAATTTGCTTGAAAAGCTAGCATAAGATGACTTGTCATCACAACACCAAACTTAAACCTTGCTTGTCCCCAAGAAAGCACTAAACATAAGAGAAAATAAAATGAAACAGAGAAGTATGCATGTCCTTATTTAGCAGATAATTGAACTTGGTTCATAGGGTTTTATGCAGACAATGGTAGCTCATTTATTACTTGCTGACAGATAAGAACTGATTCCTTAAAGGTTCACTAGAGTTGCTGCTATAATGCCTTACTTTTGCTTGATCCTTGTGAGCTTTTTCTTTCTTTACTTTGCTTAGGAGGCTTATTTATTGATGAAGGCTTGGTGGCAAATGCTGCAGCAGCCTTTGGCTTAGTTTTGCTCACCATTTCTTCACCACAGACACATGGCTCACATTTTCTTCCTATGAGCATTGATGCCCATCATCTCTTTGGATCACTAAGTGCAAGTTTTGAAATAATCCTCAAAACCTACTTGTCCAAGCATATCCCAGTACAAAAACACCACAGGCATATGTCCTAGGGTCCAAGCTATTGGTGTCTAGCCTTATTGTTTGTTTCTTTGCAAATTTTTGGCTTTTCTCTTTTTTTTTTCTTGTTTTGCTTCATTCTCAAGGGAATCTTATTAATTGACAGATTTTATAGCAGCAAACAAACTTATACTTTAAAGAATCATGTTATTATGCAGCTTTTTGTTTTATGAGCTAACAATTGAATCAAACAAGTACCACCACGGACTTTTCATTCCAACTTCTACAACATTGGACATTCACTTCCTATTTCAAACCTTTTTCTTTTATTTATGCAGAAGGGAAAACAACACAATATTCAAGCTAATGATGGATGACAACAATTATTTAGATCCAAGCATTTCTTAGCAAACATTTTCACCTAATTAAACACTTTAGCAAGACATATAAGAATCTCTAAATTAAAACACTTTACAGCAACAAGGATTAAGTATTCAATATAACCTGTTGGGAGTGTCTCTCAACTTTCCTTCTGTTGTATCCCTTGGATGATGATGCAGCTCCCTTTTTAAGTGTTTCCCTGCATAATCCTTAGAAGTTGCTTGCTTCTCAAGCCTTTAAGAAATTGGTTAGTATGCATAAATTGAGTATGGCTTTTGAGTTTACTTTGGTGTGTGAACACCAAACTTAATCCCTTGCCAATATTTTTTTGATGCAGCAAGTTAACCATTTGTGAATCCTTTTGCCTTTGCTAAAGGTTATAAAGCTAAAGCTAGAAAATAATGGTTAAATAGTTTATCTGATTGCTTGGAGCTAGTAACCATTTATGCAGAAGGTGAGAATGTGTTTTTTTTAATTGAGATTTTTGGTGGAACACCAAACTTAGCATCCGTCATTCTCCCTTAAATTGTTTTGGTGTGCAACACCAAACTTGGCTTTTTGCAATACAGATAAAACTAATTACCTTTTTTATTGAAATAGTTGAAAAAGAGAACTACCTCAGGTTGGGTTGCCTCCCAACAAGCGCTTCTTTATTGTCACTAGCTTGACATTTTTCATTCTTGCTCAATTCAGATTCTGAACCTCCTTTTCTTTGTCCCATTGGCCTCCCAATTAATGCTTTGCCCTGTGACCATTTGCTGTGAAATAACTCTTTGTTACTTCATCTAGCAATTCAAGGCTTCCATAGGGAAAAACCTTTGTCACCAAGTATGGACCAGTCCATTTGGATTTGAGCTTGCTAGGGAAAACCTTAAGCTTGGAGTTATATAAGAGTACTTGCTGTCCTAGTTTGAACTCCTTCTTTGAGATCTTTTTGTCATGTCACCTCTTAGCTTTTTCCTTGTATATCTTAGCACTTTCATAAGCTTCTAGCCTAAACCCATTCAACTCATTTAGTTGTAGCAGCCTCTTCTCCCCTGCTGCTTGAGAATCAAGGTTGAGGAGTTTAGTGGCCCAAAAAGCTTTATGTTTAAGCTCTACAGGGAGGTGACAAAATTTGCCATATAACAGCTGAAAAGAGGACTTTCCAATAGGAGTTTTGAATGTAGTCCTGTATGCCCAAAGTGCATCTTCTAGTTTTCTGGCCCAATCTTTCCTGGTTGCTCCCACAGTCTTCTCCAAAATCCTCTTCAACTTTCTATTTGCAAGCTCTGCTTGGCTATTGGTCTGTGGGTGATATGGTGTGGCTACTTTATGCATCACCCCATATTTGTGGAGTAGTTTCTCCATCTGTTTGTTGCAGAAATGGCTGCTACCATCACTAACCAGACCCTTAGGTACTCCATACCTAGTGAATATGTGCTTCTTTAGGAATTGAAGGACAACTTGTGCATCGCACGTGGTTGTGGCTATAGCTTCCACCCACTTTGAGACATATTCTACTGCTACAAGTATGTATTTGAAAGAATATGAAGGAGGAAAAGGACCCATGAAATCAATGCCCCATAAATCAAAGAGTTCTACCTCTAGGATGTAGTTCTGAGGCATCTCACTTCTTTTTGTTAATCCCCCACCCCTTTGGCATTCATTGCACTGATGAACAAACTCTCTAGCATCCTTAAATATGGTAGGCCAATAAAATTTGCTTTTAAGTATCTTGGCTGCTGTTCTTTCTGGCCCAAAATGTCTACCATAAGCTGAACCATGACAGTGCCACAATATGCTTCTCATCTCACCTTCAGGAACACATTTCCTTATCATTCCATCTGAACGTCTTCTGAATAAGAATGGTTCATCCCACAGGAATTTCCTTGCTTTATTAAGTAGCTTTTTCACTTGTTTCTTGGTGAATTCCTTGGGAATCTTTCTTCCAACCTTATAGTTTGCAATATCTGCAAACCAAGGGGTTTGTTGAATCTGTAAGAGGTGTTCATTTGGGAAGCTTTCATTCACTGGATGTGAGGCTTCTTGAATTGTTTCTTGTGACAGTCTCGATAGATGATCAGCAACTTGATTCTCACTACCCTTCATGTCCTTTATTTCAATGTCAAACTCTTGTAGAAGCAATATCCATCTGATAAGTCTTGGTTTAGCATCCTGTTTTGACATCAAATACTTAAGGGAAGCATGGTCAGTAAAAACTACAATTTTGGATCCAATCAAGTATGATCTAAACTTATCAAATGCATAAACCACAGCCAAGAATTCCTTCTCTGTTGTGGTATAATTTTTTTGAGCTTCATTCAATACTTTGCTTGTATAATAGATGACATAATGCAAGTTCCCCTTCCTTTGTCCCAACATAGCACCAATTTCAATGTCACTTGCATCACACATGAGTTCAAAGGATAATCCCCAATCTGGGTGTGTGATGATTGGTGCAGTGTGAGTCTGGTTTTTAAAGTGTCAAAGGCATGCTGACAGCTTTCATAAAAAATGAAAGGATTATCAACCATCAACAAATTGCTTAATAGTTTGGCTATTTTTCAAAAATCCTTGATGAATCTTCTATAAAATCCAGCATGTCCTAAGAAACTTCTAACAGCTTTCACATTAATTGGTGGAGGGAGTTTCTCTATGATTTCTACCTTTGCCTTGTCAACTTCTATCCCTTTTCTTGAAACTTTGTGACCAAGAATAATCTCTTCAGGTACCATAAAATGACATTTCTCCCAGTTTAAAACCAAATTTTTTTCTTGGCTCCGTTTCAAGACAAGGGTAAGATGATGCAAGCAAGCACTAAAAGTGTCACCAAAAATAGAGAAATCATCCATGAAAACTTCAATAAATTTTTCTACCATATCTGAGAAGATTGATAGCATGCATCTTTGAAATGTTGCTGGAGCATTACACATCCAAATGGCATTCTTCTGTATGCAAAAACTCCAAAGGGACAGGTGAAAGATGTCTTCTCTTGATCCATGGGTCAACCACTATTTGATTATAACTAGAATACCCATCAAGGAAGCAGTAATATGCATGGCTAGCTAGCCTCTCAAGCATTTGATCAATGAAAGGGAGAGGAAAGTGATCTTTGCGTTTGGCATCATTCAGCCTCCTATAGTCAACACACATCCTCCATCCTATCACAGTTCTTATGGGAATGAGTTCATTCTTCTCATTAATAATAACTGTCATCCCACCTTTCTTTGGTACCACTTGAACTGGGCTTATCCATGAGCTGTCAGAGATAGGATAGATAATCTCTGCATTTCATAACTTCATTACTTTCTTTTGGACAACTTCCTTCATTGTGGGATTTAGCCTCCTTTGAGGTTGAACCACTGGTTTGGAATTGTCTTCCAAAAGGATCTTATGCATGCAAACTGTAGGGCTAATACCCTTCAAGTCATCAATGGTCCATCCTAATGCATCTTTGTGAGCCTTTAGTACATTAATGAGCTTTCCTTCTTCTTCTTCTTCAGTCAGGGAAGAGTTGATGATCATTGGAAAGCTATATACTGTGCCAAGGAATGCATATTTGAGATGAATAGGGAGAGGCTTCAATTCTTTTGTTTGGCACTTCTTCCTTCTTGTATTGTTTCACCTCTTTCTCAATGGAAATTTCAGCTACTTGTGCTTCCATTGTCTCCTGATCTTCTTCCCCTTCTTTTTTTGTTGCTCATGATGCTTGGCTTCCAATATTTCTTCCACCAAACTTTCTATCATATCTACTCTCATGTAATCTTCTTGCTCAGGGGGGTGTTGCATTGCTTTGAAAACATTGATGACCATTTGCTCATTGTGCACCCTGAAGATTATTTCTCCCTTCTCCATATCAATAATAGCTCTTGCTATGGCTAGAAATGGTCTTCCCAAAATGATTGAATTGTTTCCTTCTTCTTCTTTATCCAAAATCACAAAGTCTGCAGGGAAGATGAACTCTCCAACCTTCACCAATAGATTTTCCACAATGCCATTGGGTATCTTGATTGATCTATCGGCCATTACCAATAACATCCTGGTAGGTTTGAGTTTTTCTATGGAAAGCTTTCTCATCATTAAGAGGGGCATCAAATTGATACTAGCACCAAGATCACAGAGAGCTTTGTCTAATGTCATCTTGCCTATGGTACATGAAACTACAAAACTCCCTGGATCTTTAAGCTTTGGTGGAATACCCCTTTGAATCAAAGTACTGCATTCTTCAGTGAGAAGCACTGTTTCCTTCTCATGCCAACTTCTCTTTTTATTGATAAGTTCTTTCAAGAATTTAGCATATAGAGGCATCTGCTTTGATGCTTCGGCCAGGAGGATGTTAATTTCCAATTTCTTGAAAACTTCAAGAAAGTTGGGGAAGTGTTGATCCTTGGTTTCCTTGTTGAACCTTTGAGGGTATGGGAAGGGAGGTGTGAAAGTCTTCTCCACTTGCTTATGTCCTTGAGATGATTCTTCTATTATTTGCTTCCCTTTCCTTGAGATTTGTGGCTGTTTCTCTCCCTCTTCAGGCTTCTCTTGATCATCCTTGTTGAGTGTAGCATCATTCTTGCTGTTAGCTTCATCATTCTCAGTTGGCTTCTTGTCATTCACTAAGGTTTTTCCACTCCTTAGCTGTATAGCTTTGCATTCTTCTTTAGGATTTGGAATGGTGTCACTTGGGAGTGAGCTTTTTGGCCTTTCAATCACAGCTTGCTTGGAAAGCTGCCCAATCTGCCTTTCTATATTTCTTATGAAAGCTTCATTGTTCTTGTTTGTAAGTTCTTGCTGTTTCATCATTTTTTTCCATCAATATCTCCAAGTTGGATTTTGGTTATCTCCTCATCTGAGATTTGGATGGTTCTTCTAAGATGGATTGTAGGTGTCACTATAAACTTCACTTGATCCTGAACCTTGGTTGTGCACATATTGAATTTGTTCCTGCTGCTGATCTTCTTGGTTTTCTTCATTCTGCCCCATGTGGTTGATGGTTGGCTTGTATTCACTACTGTAACTTGGAGGTTATCATCCTCTTAGCCATTTGCTCAAATTGTTGTTGAATTTACTACTGTATCATCTTGTTTTGAGCTAGGATTAAGTCCACTCCTTTCCTTTGTGATGGTTGGCGTTGTCTCTGATGAGCAAAGAAATATTGATTGTTTGTCACCATATCAATGAGGTTTTGGGCCTCCTCTACAGTCTTCATCAATTGTAGGGAGCCTCCTGCTGAGTGATCTATTGCTTCTTGAGCCTTCAGAGTTAAGACTTCATAAAAATTCTGAAGTATGTCCCATTCATTGAACATTTCATGGGGCCACTTTATGATCAGGGTCTTGTATCTCCCCCAAGCCTCATAGAATGACTCTCCATCCATCTGAGTGAATGTTTGGACCTCCATTTTGAGTCTAATGATCCTTTGGGGAGGATAGAACTTGGCTAAGAACTTGTTCACTAGATCTCCCCAATTGTTGATGCTATCTCTTGGAAATGACTTGATAAATCATTATTTTATGATTTATATTGTGTTTAATTGAGTGTTTTGTCAAGTCGTTACCCACTTATTCATATGATTAGCATGATATATTACAATTCCTTCCCAAAGTTGTTCTATGGTTGAAAACTTGCTTCCTAGAGATATTTTTATTGTGTATTTTAATTCTCTTTTATACCATTCAATGTCGTGATCCGTGTGTTAAGTGTTTCAGGTTTCATAGGACAGGAATGGCTTAGAGAATAGAGAAGAAGCTTGCAAAAATGGAAGAAACACAAGAAATCAAGGAGATGACCAGCGAACACTGATGCGGATGCATGGCTCATGCGACCGCGTGAAATGAGAAAAATGCAGTGACGCGTTTGCATGACTGATGCGAACGCGTAGATTGAAATCTGTACAGATGATGCGAACGCGTGGACGACACGTACGCGTGGCGAGGAAAAATGCTGAATGACGCGCACGTGTGGACGACGCTTACGCATGACATGCGTGATCTGCAGAATTAACAGAACATGTTGGGAGCAATTTTGGGCCGCCTTTTGACCCAGTTTTTGGCCCAGAAACACATACTAAAGCCGGGAAACATGCAAAGACACAGGAAGATTCTCATGAGGATTGTTTTTAGTTTTTAGATCTGATTTTACTCCTCCTCTAGGTTTTCACACTACACATTCATAATTCTTAGAATTTTCAATTGCTTTTGGATTTGGATATTGAGAAGAGTTGTTACCTCCGCCAAGACTTTGTCATTCTAGTTTGTTTTCTTACTTTTCACTTACTCTTTCATATCTTTAATTTGTCCAGAGTTACAATTGGATTCTTTTTAGAGTTTATTAATACAATAACTATTTTTATTTTTAATCGATCTTTTTTATTATTGCTTATCATGTCTTTATTTATTTTCCCTTTTAAATTTATGAAGTCTACATTTATGATAATGGAGTAGTTTTCCAACTTGATTGGGAGTTGATTAAAAGGAGAACCTTGAGTTGGAATACTCAATAGTCAAATTGTAATTGGGTTTATTGTTGGTTGAATCTCTAGTCACTAATGCTAATCCTTCCCAAGGGAGAGGATTAGAACTTGTGAATAGAAGTTGACTTCCAACTTACTTAACCTTCCTTTATTCAGTAAAAGATGACTAAGTAGAAACAACTACCAATTATCAATTGATCTTGAGAAAAATCCAACAAGGATAGAACTTCTAATTAATCTTCTCCCGGTCAAGATCTTTATTTAAATTATATAAATTCTCTTATTTATTTTCCTGTTTCTCAAACTCAAAATTTCTTGGAAAACCTCTGACCAATAAGCTACACTCTTTTGTCAACTCGTTGGGAGACGACCTGGGATTCATACTCCCAGTATTTTTATTCTAATTTTGTGACAACCCTTTTAAATTGATAAGCGGATTTTCACTAGTTAAGAACTGTACTTGCAATGTATTTATTCCATTAAATTCTTAATCGGTCAATTTCTACCTCCGTCAATTTTTGGCGCCGTTGCTAGGGAGTTGTAATAGTGTGCTAATTTATTGGTTAGAATTTTTTTGTTTGCATTTTATTTTATTTTGTTTTATCGCCATGAGCTGTATGTTTCTTTCGTTGAATGACGCGTTCACTACCTGATCCAAGCTTAGCCGCTTTTGATCTTGAAATCGAAAGAACTCTTTCACGTATTAGGCAAGCTCGATGTCACTTAGCCTCTAAGGGTGGTGAAGTGATTATTATCGATTCACCAGTCTCATCTGAGGGCAAATTTGAACTGCCATTTGAGGAAGAAACAAGCTCATTTACTACTGATTTAGTTGATTCATGTGCAGGTAACATGGTAGAACCTAGGAGGATTACTCTCCAGGAAGCTAGAGCCCCAGATTTTATACTGCAGCCGTATCAAGTGCATCACCCAATGGTGGCTGTAGATTTTGAACTGAAAACTGCACTAATCAACTTGCTACCCAAGTTTCATGGCTTACCTGCTCAAGAGCCTATTAAGCACCTTAGGGATTTTCAGACAGCCTGTTCTACTGTTAGGCATCATGGTGCGGATAAAACTCCTATTCTGTTAACCTCCTTCCCATTTTCTCTTGAGGGAAAGGCGAGGGAATAGTACTACACCCAACCTGAAGTGACTTTTACTAACTGGGATACGCTTAGAAGAGAATTTTTGGAGAAATACTTTCCAGCTGAAGTTACTAATAGATTGAGGAAAGAATTTTCAATGATTATTCAAGGCGAATCCGAGACTCTCTATGAATATTGGGAGCACTTCAACAATCTCTTGGATGCATGCCTCCATCACATGATCAACAAGATGGTGTTGATCAGCTACTTCACACAAGGCATGAAACCTTAGGATAAGACCACATTAGAAGGTGCTAGTAATGGTTCTATGAAAAAGTACAAGACCGAAGATGAAGTATGGTAATTGATCAGCGACTTAGCTGAGTCGACTAGGAATCACAGGCATAGGCACAGCCACTCAAAAGCTGTTGCTGATGTTTCTTCTAGCAAAGAGACTTATGCTCTGACCCAGAGTATATGTGAAATGACTAACCTACTGAAATAGATGTAGTTGAATCAATAACAGGCGAACAAGCTCAGCCTCCCCTGCCACAACAAAGCCAACAGTTGGTTCCATAAAGAGTGTGCGGGATCTGTGCTGATCATAGTCATTATACCGATGAATGTCCGCAGCTCTAACAGGAAGACAACACTGTGGCAGCCACTCACAACTTCTATGACCGCCCAAATCAAGGATACAATCAAGGTGGCAACTACAACCAAGGTGGCAACTATAACCATGGATGGCAGGATAATTCCAACCAAGGTTGGAGAGATAATTCTAACCATGGTTGGAGGGACAACTATAACAGAAGAGGCAAGGATAACAATGGAAACCAGAGGTGGAATAACAATAACAACAACAGACAGCAGAATCAGAACCAACCTTACAGAGCCCCTCACCAAAGACAGTCTCAAGGACCACAACATAACCAACCACAAGTACCTCATATCACTTATTCTAATTCTTCATTAAATGACGAGATGCTCCGTTCTCTCGCACAAGGACAACAAGACATGCAGACGCAGCTGAGTTCTACTTTAAATGGTCTAACTTCCACTTTACAAGCTCTTGTCTCCTGGTTAGATTCATCACCTAGTTCCACCAATCAACCTACAAGCTCCAGTAAAATTCCTTTTCAACCTCTACCTAACCCCAAGGGTGGCATCAATGCCATCACTTTGAAGTCCGGAACCACATTGCAAGAGAGGAACCAGGAGGAGCCAAGCTCAACAGTACATGTCCCAGCTGAGGATCTGGTGGAAGTGGAAGATGCTGAAGAGGAAGAGGACATACAGAACATAGTTGAAGAAGAAGCAGCTCAACCACAGAATGAAACACCAAAGGATGCAGAAGCTGCAAACAATGCCCTCCCTATTTCCTTCCCACAACTTGCAAGGAAGCCCAGAAAGTAGATGGAACTTGATCCCAATATGGTAGAAATATTCAAAAAGGTCGAGGTAACTGTTCCCCTTTTTATGTTATTCAACAGGTACCTAAATATGCAAAGTTTCTAAAAGATTTGTGCATACATAAAGATAAAATTAATAAATTCGAAACTAATCCTTTAGGTAGTTCTATATCTTCTTTAATGGGAAATATACCTGAAAAATGTAGTGATCCAGGTCCATGTATGGTTAACTGTACCATTGGAGATGTAACTTTTTCTGACTGCATGTGTGATTTAGGAGCGTGCGTGAGTATTATGCCTTTGTCTATATATGATTCTTTGAGGCTCCCTCCCTTAAAAAGGTCGGCAGCTCGTTTTGTGTTAGCAGATAAGAGCATTATTACAGTGGTTGGAATTGCTGAAGATATATTGGTGAGCATTAAGGGGCTCACATTTCCCATTGACTTCTATATCTTGGAGATGCCCTAAAATGACTCAGGAAAGCTGGATGCCTTTTCAGGAACCTATTCTTTTGAGATAGACGGCCGATCAGTGAGCTTTAATCTGAATGAAGCTATGAAGCATCCTCCAGAAGATCATTCAGTATTACAATGCGACATTATTGATGAGATTGTAGCTGCAGTTCACCAAGAGGAAATAGAAGAGAAGCACATGGAGCAAGGTCCAAATGTGGGGACATCCTCTGAACAAAATGAGGATGCCTTGCCATTATCATTAGCTCCAGAAGGTCCAGAGCCTAGCCATGAGAAGAAATTGGAATTAAAACCCCTTCGTTCGCACCTCAAGTATGCTTACCTTGAGGATAAGCAGAAGTTCCCAGTTATCATTGCATGGGAGCTCACTTCCTAACAGGAAGAACAACTACTTAGTGTGTTGAGGAAGCATAAGAAAGCAATTGGATGGAGCTTGGCGGATATAGTAGGCATTAGCCCTCAAGTTTGTGAACACAGAATATTCTTAGAAGAAGAAGCAAAGCCTGTCCGTCGGCCTCAAAGAAGATTGAATCCCACCATCTTAGAAGTTGTCAAGAAAGAAGTAACCAGACTACTTGAAGCAGATATCATTTATCCCATTTCAGATAGCGAATGGATCAGTCCAGTACAAGTGGTGCCCAAGAAGTCTGGAGTCAAAACAGTGCAGAAGGAGCTTGGAGAGCTTCTGACAACCAGAGTGTAGAATTCATGGAGAGTTTGCATTGACTATAGGCATCTAAACCAAGCCACTCGCAAGGATCACTACCCCTTACCTTTTATTGATCAGATGCTTGATTGCCTGTTAGGTAAATCTCATTATTGCTTTTTAGATGGTTATACAGGTTATTTTCAAATCCATATAGCTCCTGAAGATCAGGAAAAGACTACTTTTACATGTCCTTTTGGAACTTATGCTTATAAGAGAATGCCCTTTGGCCTATGCAATGCACCAGCTACTTTCCAAAGGTGTATGATGAGTCTTTTCTCTGATCTCATAGAGAAATGTATGGAAGTTTTTATGGATGACTTTAGCGTATATGGTGATTCATTTAGCCTTTGCTTGGATAGTTTATCTAGAGTTTTAGACAGGTGTGTTACTTCAAACCTTGTTTTAAATTTTGAAAAATATCACTTTATGGTCAAACAAGGTATTCTTCTGGGACACGTTGTTTCTAGTATTGGTATCTCTATAGATCCAGCAAAGGTAGATGTCATTTCTAGTTTACCTTATCCCTCCTCCCTGAGGGAAGTCTGTTCGTTCCTTGGCCACATAGGTTTTTACAAGAGATTTATTAAGGACTTCAGTAAGGTTGCATACAAGCGTTTGATAAGCTAAAGATCGCCCTGACTCAAGCTCCAATTGTGAGAGGACCAGACTAGAGCCAGCCATTTGAAATCATGTGTGATGCCTCAAATCATGCAGTAGGAGCAGCACTGGCTCAACGCGATGGTAAGGATTCTTTTGTAATTGCTTATGCATCTAAGACTTTAGATGCTGCTCAATCTAATTATATTACTACTGAAAAAGAGCTTCTAGCTATTATTTTTGCTCTAATAAATTCCGAGCCTATTTACTTGGTACTAAGGTAGTAGTGTACTTAGACCATGTAGCTCTAAAATATTTATTAGATAAAAAGGAGTCCAAACCAAGGCTAATACGTTGGATACTGCTGCTGCAAGAATTTGATTTAGAAATTAAGGATAGGAGTGGTAACCAGAATTTAATGGCAGACCACTTGAGTCGCCATGAGCACATTAAGGATGACTCCACTCCTATCAATGATACTTTCCCATTTGATAGCTTACAGGCAGTATCTAAAGTAGTTCCTTAGTATGCGCCTGTAGCTAATTATCTAGTTAGTCACACTTTTCCTCCAAACTTTACTAAGCATCAAAGAGACAAGCTGTAAAGTGAGTCCAAATATTATATATGGGATGATCCATATTTATGGAGGTGTGGTGTTGACCAAGTAATTAGACAGTATGTGCCTCAATCAGAATTTCATTCCATTTTAGGGGCCTGCCACTCATCTGAGAATGGAGGACATTTTGGCCCTCAAAGAACAGCTAGAAAAATCCTAGACTGCGGATTCAGGTGGCCTACTATTTTTAAAGATGCTACTGAGTTTTGTAAATCTTGTTCCCCTTGCCAAAGGTTTGGTAATATATCCAAGAGGGATGAGATGCCTCAACAGATTATGCTTTTCTGTGAAATTTTTTATGTTTGGGGCATTGACTTCATGGGTCCATTTCCAAATTCTAATAGTCACCTTTATATACTGTTAGCTGTAGATTACATTTCTAAATGGGTGGAAGAAATTCCTACCCATATTGATGATGCTAACACTATTGTTTCCGTTGTTAGAAACCATATTATTTGTCGCTTTGGATCACCACGAGCAATCGTGAGTGATCAATGCACTCACTTTTGTAACAGGAGACTAATAGGATTACTGAAGAAGCATGGGATAATTCACAAAGTAGCAACATCTTACCATCCCCAGACCAATGGAAAAGCCGAGGTGTCTAACAGAGAGATAAAATGTATATTACAGGAGATAGTCAAGTCTCATAGAAAGGACTGGAGCACCAGGCTCCAAGATGCACTTTGGGCATATCGGACAACATACAAGACACCAATCGGGATGAGTCCTTTCCGCTTAGTTTATGGAAAGGCCTGTCACCTCCCAGTTGAGGTAGAGCACAAAGCCTTCTGGGCGATAAAAGAATGCAATATGGAATTTGGGAAAGCCAGAGCTGAAAGGAAGTTGCAACTGCAAGAATTAGAAAACCTTCGCCTAGAAGCTTATGAGAACTCCAGGCTGTTCAAAGAGAAGGTGAAGGTTGTGCATGATAAGTACATCAAGAGGAGAGAGTTCCAACCTGGGGACTTAGTCCTCCTTTACAACTCGAGATTAAGGCTCATGCCAGGCAAGTTGAGATCAAGATGGGACGATCCCTATTAAGTAGAGAAGGCTGAGTCATACGGAGTCTTTCACTTGAGTCATCCTTCAAGCTCTAAATTCATCAAGGTCAATGGATATCGCTTAAAGCTATATCATGGTGAGAAGATACAGAAGAACAAGGAGCTAGAGATCTTCCTCTTAGAGGATCCACCAACAGCAGGAGACTGAGCTAGTGGAGCGTCCAACTTAAGGACGTTAAAGCAAAATGCTGGGTGGGAGACAACCCACCATGGTATGATCGTTCCGTTTCAGTCTTAGTTTTATTTTAGTTTATTCTATTTTTATGGTGTTAATGGCTCTTCTCTTAATCTCTACATATAGCCTGCATTCACATTTGCATTTGCATTCTTTACACGAGAAAAAAAAATTATTTTAGCAAGTGACGCGATAGCGTCGTCGACGCGTCCGCGCCATATGTGCCTTGGGAAGAGAAAAGAATTTTACAGAAAGTTGTGCGATAGTGTGGCTAGAGGCGTGCCTTTGGCACAAACACGCTCACGCGACCGCGACACTTATACGTTCGCGTCGTTTGTGAAAAAACCTCCCGATGCGTCCGCATCACCCATGCAAACGCGTGGCCCTGTAAAATCGACATAACTGGGTGTATGCTAGAAAGTTATGATGGAGCGGGGCTGGAACCATGCTAGAAGCACAAGCCCTACCACGCAACCGCATGCCCTGTGCATTCACGTCATTTTCAAAGTATGGCCTTTCACGCAATCGCGTCAACCACACGAACGCGTCACCCTAAATTTTGGCAAATATGCGAAATAGAAAGTTGTGCGTACGCAAGGCTGCTCTGACGCCACTAGCGCAATTCACGTCACGCATTCGCGTGATCGACGTATCCGCGTCACTTCAAAATCGCACCAACCGCGCGACCGCGTGCCCCACCCATCTACGTCGCCTGTGCCGCCCAACTTATCTAGATCTGCCAAATATCATATCTTTTCTTCCCGAAATCCTAATTTTTCTTTTTCCCTTCTTCTTTCTTTCTTCTTACTTCCTTCCCTCTTCATTCTTTCCCACTTCTTACTTACTTTTCTCCCCTTCTTTTTTTTCCCACTCATCATCAAGGTTCTTTTCTTTCCTTCTTCTCTCTTTACCTTTCCATTTATTTATTTTCTTCTTTTCTTTTCTTTTTCCTTTTATTATCTATGCTTTCTTTTTCCTTTTTCTTTTTAAAACCTTTTTTATTGGTGTTGGAAATTTATTTAGGTCTTTATTATCTATATTTCACTTGTGGATTATTAAGGATTTATTTGACAATTATATTACTTTTCATGGGATTGCTTGCATGTTCAAATTTCTTACTTTCAAAATCATATTTCCCATGCATGCTATGTGTTTGTGAAAAAGCCCGTATGACATTATGCACTATTATTAGATTTCTCTTATTCTACTACTCTAAATGCTTTCTTTTCACAAAATCTCTTTTATATTTTATTGGTTAAATATAATTGTCAAATACAAACATATTGTTAGTTTGAAAGACTTGGTAATCTAACTTGGACATTGAATGCTTGATCTATGCTACTTATGCCTTTGCCAGCATGCCAATAAATGTCTTGCATTTAATTGTCATTACATGCACTTGCTATATTTCCATTGATGGACTTTTCACATATAGTCATGACCATGTGTTAACGACATTCTTCTTTACCGTGCACTGATTACCACCGCTATCGTTTGCTCTCTTGCTCTAACTCTTAGCTTTACAAGTTACTTTCTTTTTCCCTTTTTAGGATGGCCACCAAGAAAGGTAAAGAGAAAGCTACTCCCACACCACCGGCAAGGAGAGGAACAAAACGAGCCTTAGTGGTAGAGCCATCTTCAACAGCGGTTAAACCCTCAACAAAATGAATCAAGAGGATAAACGTTAGGATTTTTGCTAGTAAAGAATTTTATAAAAATAGTCGCGTTGTAGATATAGATTCTAAACCAACAGAAATCCCTTTGTGCAAACGTTTTGGTTGTCACAAGTAACAAACCCCTAAATAAATTAATAACCGAGTATTTAAACCTCGGGTCGTCTTCTCAAGGAATTGCAGAGAGGTGTGTTCTTATTATTGGTTATGAAAAAGTGTATTTTGGGGTTGATAGTGAGGAATGAATATGGCAGATAATTTAGATGGCAATTAAAATAAATAAATACTGTAAAGCAAACCTTTTGGCAAGGTATGAGAAATTAGAAGTCCAGACTTAGTTATTCTTATCAATAATAATGAAAGTTGAATCTTAATTCCACTTAGTTAACCTTTGCTAAAGCAAAGGAAAGTCAAGGGACTAATTAGTTGACCTTCAAATCCTATTTATTTCCTAAGAAAAGGTTGGGATTATTGAAGTTCAACTCAATTAGCAAAGATAACAGTTATCAATTATGTTGAACTAAGATAACTCCTGAGTTACTGATTTCTTAACCAAGACCAAAAAGGAAAAAGTAAATTAATTCTACTGGAATGAAAATGTCTTCAGATTGGGAATAATCAATGGCATAAATAAAATAAAGCAATATTAAACTGAAATACCTCAAGGAACATTAAATAAGGAAATCATCATGAATGTGGCATAAGCCAAATAGGCAACATAACTAATATAAGCATTAAAGTATCTGAGAATAAGAGATAAATATAAAGTAAAAGAACATTGAACCTGGGATCGAGAGTCACTCCTAAAACTAAGAAAAGTCCTAAATCCTAATCCTAAAGAGAGAGGAGAGAACCTCTCTCCAACTAAACCTAAATCATGGAAAGTGAATAATAATCCGAGATTCTTTGAATGGATGCATTACCACATTTCATAACCTCTGGTCTATGCCTTCTGGACTTGGATTTGGGCCAAAAAGGGCTTTAGAATCCGCTATGAGTGTTTTCTGCAATTTCTGGTGTGTGGCCTCTGTCACGCGTCCGCGTGGGTCACACGGTCGCGTCGATTGGAGTTTTCCTTGTCGCGCGGTCGCGTCAGTCATACGGCCGCGTCGTATGCGATTGGCTCAAGATGTGCGGTCGCGTCACTCATGCAGCCGCGTCGCTGCTTCTTCGCTCTTGGCATGCGGTCGCATCGTCCATGCGGCCGCGTCGCTGCCAGTTTCTCCGAAACTCCGTTTTGTGCTTTCCTTCCATTTTTGCATGTTTCCTTTCCATCCTTTAAGTCATTCCTACCTTAGAAGATCTGAAACTACTCAACACACTAATCACGGCATCGAATGGAAATAAAGGTAATTAAAATAATTAATTTTAAAGCATAGGAAACATGTTTTTCACATACATCACATAATAAGGAAGGGAAAATGAAACCACACAATTAACGTGAATAAGTGGGTGAAGGATTGAATAAGTCACTCACACTAAGAACAAAATATATCACAAAATATGGGTTTATCAACCTCCCCACACTTAAACAATAGCATGTCCTCATGCTATATCCAAGGTAAAAAGTAAGGTTGAAGTGGTGGAATGCCATGTAATGCAATTCTAATCTAAATACAACTAACTAAATGCATGATGCAATTCTAATTTATTCACTCATATATAAAGCTTACATGTAGTTAAATTAATTCATATTCCCAAGGGATCATATATATATAGCCAACCCTAGATAATGTTAAAGCACTTTTACACTTGAGATGGGAAGAAAATTATTTTATAAGCTTGCAAGACAATTAACAAATTAAGCATAGATATATGTTAATGAGTTATTGAACCCTCACTGGATTTTGTGTTTACTCTCTAATCACTCAGTGTTTATTGGGTTAATCACTCTATTTTTCTTTTTATCCTTGCTTTCTATAACTTTGTTCTTCTTCTAACCAATCAACAATTATAAAATATAGACATATCAAAAATCATGAGGTCTTTAATTAAGGTAGTAATGGGGCCAAGGTAAAGGTAAGGGTATATGTATAAGGCTAAGTGAGCAAATAAGTGAATCCTTGATTAGTCTAAGATCTCACCTGACACACATATCTTGTAAAGTAGAACTTCTTCACCTAATTCCCACATCTTTCTACTTTTTATGTTATATGCTCATGTTGTAATTTGTCCCATGTGCATTGCTTTATTTTACAGTTGGGGAATTCTTTTGTATCCCCTTTAAAAAAAATTTTTTCTACACATGGCAATTAATTTATTTCAACTTCACATGAGCATGTTTCCCAAATTATTTTCACATGAATTGTTTAATTTAATTTCCTACTTTCTATCATTCCATGTTCCCATAAAATTCCCTATACTTAAATATTACACAAAATCTATCTTAAGTTAGCCAAAGATTCAACTTGGGATTTTTATTTTGTTTTGCTTCTTAAGGCTAGTAATGTGGTTATAAAACATAAGGGATTAAAAGGCTCAAAGGGGCTAACAAAGGTGATGTAAAAGGTAGGCTTTATTTGGGATAAGTGAGTTAAAATCAAACAGGGCCTCAATCACTCTCTTGGTATGTATCTATATTCTATAACTGGACATATAGATTAAAATAAAGCAAAGAACACCAGAATAAAAAAGAAGGATG
>NC_029772.3:76898907-76908086 GCF_000817695.3 Arachis duranensis
CTCAAAAATCATATATCAATTATGTATGTCATGGAGGTTTAGTTAAAAATTCCCATTATTCTCAATGTAAAATATATTGGATGGCTAAAGTTTTAGTGTTCCTCTTTGATGAAATGTTGTTAACTTAACTACATGATGTAATAGTTTATATACAAAGTGTGTGGATTGTTCTGATCTTGTTTAAATTTCCTAGTCTACTCCTTTTATTTTGATCAAATTAAACTATTATATGCCAAAAGGGTAAACTATACTAATTAATCCACATACTCTATAGCTAATAAGTTAGAATTGCAAACTAAACTAAATGGCTAAAATATGAACTAAAGTGCAAAGTGCAGAAATAGAGTAAAAATACATGAAAGTAGCAATGTATAAGTACTCAGAAAATAAAAATAAAACTAAAGAGAAAAATATAGAAAAATAGCCAAAATAAAAAAAAGAAGGGTCTGTAGTGGTTCACCAAAATAGTATGCCATAGATGGTGACCTCCCCACACTTAAAATAAAGCATCGTCCTCGATGCTCACTCAGGCTGGGTGTGAAGGAGTGTCAGCTCTGGAAGGATGGGTAGCTAGAGTCTCTGTGGTGGTGGTCTGAGGATCTGGCTACTGCAGAGGAGGTACTGACTGGATAGGGATCTCGGGATGTGCAGCCTGGATCTGATGTGGGAGCTCCTGCTGTGGCGCAGCCTGCTCAGTGTCTGCCTGTGCAGTCTCACTCTGTGGATGGGTTTCTGCCTCGTGCTCATCCGCCTCCTCCTCAGATGGCTCTGATGGTGTGTCAGGCTCGGAGGGGATGTCGCCGCCAGATCGTATCAACAGCCTCAGGTGCTCATAGCGTCTCCAGCTGCGACGCTCAGATCTCTCATATCGGCACTGGTTGCGGCGCTCCATCCTGTCTAGCTGCTGAAACAAGTGGTGCACTAGGTGATAAACTGGCTCTGAGGCAGGTGGAGGTGTAGTAGTGGTAGCAGGGGTAGCTGTGGAGGAAGAAGGACCAGCGGAAGGTATGGCTGTCTCATCAGTAGCAGTGAAGGGTGGGGGTCTGTAGCCCAAAGCTAGAAAGTTCCTACTGTGAGGAATAATCTTCCTGTAGTCTGCAGCCGGTGGCTTCTCATCGGCATTCTCCCAAGGCACGTCAGCTCAACGGCCCAGCTGGGTAACCAAATAGGGAAAGGGAAGAGTGCCTCGGACGTGGACCCTGGCCATGTAGGACCGGATAAAGCGTGGCAGGTACAGGTCCTTACCCTCCATCACACACCAAAGGAGGGTGATCATAGCGGCCGGTATCACGGTCTCATGGGTACTCGGCATAACATAGTTGCTTAAGATCTGGTGCCATAGTCGAGCCTCATCATTTAAGTAAATCCGCTTGATTCCTTTAGGCATGGTGGTGTCCTAACTCAATTCCCATGGAACAGTCGAGGACAATTCTCGCCTTGACTGCATCCCAATCAAATCGCATAAAGCGCATGTCCTCCTCAACCCTTTTGTAACCATCAGGCTGATCAGACTTAGGTGGGAGCTGCAGAATGTCCTCAATGGCCTCTTCAGTGACCAGTATCTGCTTGCCTCTTAGGTTTACTGCATCCAGGGAAGTGATAAAGTAATTGCAGTAAAATTCCCTTACCCAAGATGCATTGACTTCTGTAAGGTTTCTCTCCAGGAAGAACCAGCTTCTTTCTTTGATTTGATCAGAGGTGTATTGCTGGAGTTCATTTGGGATTTTTAGAGTCTGCTCTAAGTACAGGTTCCTGGAGGTTGCAAATGCCAGATATTTCAACTCATAGTATCAGTTTGCAAACTTGATGGGATCAGTAGCAGGGAGTAGCTGGTCAGCCTTCTCCTGGGCGGTAAAGTGTTTTTCCCGCCAGGAGGCATCATGCATCAGATCTATGATACACATAGATGAATCTCCTCTCTTACGTTTGCCAGTAGTAGCCTTTCCTTTTCCCTTTCTCTGGGAATCTGACATCCTGAAAAACAGAAAACCAGGATATAATAAAAATAGGAAAATAAATAGGCAAATAGGTTGATGATGATTCAGATAGAGATAGAAATGGCAAAAATTGGAATCAAACATCAACAATGCAATTTGAGAACCAGGAGATCAAAGAGAATAAGAATGCGTGCCCTGGCATTCATGGATTGGGTTGGTGAAAGCTAAGGAAAGCACCGTTGAAAATGCCAAAACCAAGACAAGAATGGAAACATTTTACAGAAAATTGGGCAGCATTTTGGATAAAATTGGACTATCCCGGAAAATAAACAGCAGCAGAATAGTTCATATGAATAAAAAATAAACATAGCTGCAATCACATATAAGGGGTATGAACATGAAAAAGGCAATGTAAAAAGCAGCATGAAACAGGAAATCATAGCATATGAACAATAGCAATATCACAGAAACAGCAGAATTGCAAAAAGCATAAAGCAAGAAACACGAACAGCGCAATTATCAGACCTAAATCCACTAACCACATCCTAGGCTACCTAACACCCTAGAATCCACTACAACATGCATATCTAACTAGCCTAAATATGAACAAAAACAGAAAAATATGAAGTAACTACGAATGGATAGAAGGGTGACGTGATGCGGAACCTGGTAGGCTAATGAAGGAGATTGGAGCAGAGAGGCGGCTGGGGGTGGCGGTGGTGGCGGCTGTCACAGCGGAGGAGGGAGACACGGCGGCGGTGGCGGCTGGTTAGGGGGCAGGGGCTTCGGTAAGGTTAGGGGGGAATGGGGGGAAAGGTTGTGGTGGTGGCTAGGTGGTGGTTGGGTGATGGAGAGGAAGAGAGGGGGGAGAGGGTTTCGGGAGGGGGGGCGCGACTGATAGGGTTCGCGTGACAGGGGAGTTATAATTTGAATCCACGCGATCGTGTGGAGCACGCGGTCGCGTGGCTGGGGTGAAGTGGGGTTGACGCGATTGCTTGGGTCGCGCGATCGCGTGGAATGGGTAAAAGAGGGAATGACGCGTTCGCCTGAGGCATGCGATCGCGTGGCTGGAAATTGTGCTAAACGCACGATTCCAGCGTCGTGTCAGCACAACTGCGTCGTGTCAGCGCAACTCTCTGTCTCCTTTTGGGTGGTGTGCAATCCTCTCGACGCGATCGCGTCGTTCACGCTGTCGCGTGGGATTAATGTTTGTGCATGTGACGCGATCGCGTCAGGGATGCGATCGCGTGGGTGTTTTGTGCGAAACGCACAATGGCCGCATGATTTCACCCCAACTTTCTGGGCATTGGATCTTTTACGCGGATTTCCAGGTCACGCGACCGCGTGGATGACGCGGACGCGTGGGGGTGTTTTATCGCAACCGACGCGATCGCATGAGTGATGCGATCGCGTCCCACGCCCCTTTTTTTTATGCAGGTATGCAAAATGCAATGCCAATATGAATGTTATGCAAAACTCCAGGTTCAATACAATAAAATAAAATAAAACTTGAAACAAATAAAAATGAGGAAGGAACGATCATACCATGGTGGGTTGTCTCCCACCTAGCACTGTTAGTTAAAGTCCTTAAGTTGGACATTTGATGAGCTTCCTGTTATGGCGGCTTATGTTTAAATTCATCCAAAAATCTCCACCAATGTTTGGAATGCCAATAGCCTCCGGGGTCCCAAACTAGGCATGTGAAGCTTCTGAGAAGCTTTAAATAGATTTTCAGACTCCCGGGGTGATGAATATCAAAGTATTTTCCAGGATCCCAAACTTTGGTTCCAAATCCGCTTCTGTTTTGATCTATACTTTTCCATTCGGGCGGTTTGGAAATTAGATTCTCACTAAGATGATCAAACATTTTCCGAGATCCTATCAAGTGAGCTTGACACCAACTTCTGCACCTCAAATTGAAGTGCGAAACCTCATTAGATCTTGCATACCAGCGCTGAGTGCGAGTCATTTCCCTTTTTCTCTTAAAGCCGCAAAGAACTCTAAGCTGGTCATCTGTTTCAAGCAAACCATATTCAAGTGGAAAATTGAAGATAAAGGTCAAGGATTTTACCCACTTGAAGTTTGTGTTGAATGGTAGTGGCCTTGGGGTCAGTGTTTCCCTTGGTTCTGCAAGCTCTACTCCCTTGTGGTCTCCTGTGAATTCCTCCACTTCCTTGCAAATTTCTTCAACTTCACCCATGTCTTGATCAAAGTCCTTGATATCTTCCTCATCGCTTAAGTCATAATTGGGAGGTTGAGAAAAGTCGACCTCTGCATCATCTTCGTATTCACTTGGGGAAGATTCTTCTGTCTCAAAGAATTCACTTGCGGATGCAAGTTCATTGCTAAGAGAACTTGGCTTGTGATCATCATCATTAAAGAAACTTGTATCTTGGGTTATTCCGTCCAGTTCTTCATAAGATATGTGCATTGGAGGTTGCGCAACATCCTCGGTAGCATCAATTGTAATATCCTTGACAGAATTTTTCACAACTCTGGATTCAGGTGGCGGGTCGGCATCTCCTAAATCTTCAACCAACTCTTCCTCTTCTATAATGACAGCATCCTCTACTTGTCCCAGTACGAAGTTAGGCTTTATGCTGTCCACTGGAGCTTCTCGTGTCTTCTCCTCAACACATTCTTCATTAGATTCTCCACATGAAGCCATGGGATTCTGTTGAGTGTCCGAACGTCTGGAAGATAATTGATTTATTGCTTGCTCCAGTTGATGAAGGGTTGCATTAAATTGGTTTATTGATTCTTCGAGGCAAACCTGTGATTCTGGCTTTGATGGATATGGGCATGGTATATGGGGGAGTGGTGGTTCTTGGGAGTAATTGGATTGGTGTTGGGGTGGATAAGGATCATGTGGTAGTGAATGGTGAAAAGAAGCTTGTGAGTGTGGTGGTTTGAAGTTATGTCGAGAGGATAATCTCTGAGTATAGGGTGGGGGTTGTTGGTAGCTACAAGGCGATCCACCAAATCTTTCAGCTGGGTATGCATTGTAGAATGGTCGTTGTCCATGATATCTTGGAGAGTTGTTGCCTAAAGGGTTGATTAGATCCTCTTGGCTCCATCCATCCTTGATTGGTCTGACCTTGATGCATATTCCTTCTGTGGTTTCTATTTTCTTCAACAAAGTTAGAACCAAACTCAAAGCGAGAGGGGTGAGAATTCATAGTAGTTATCAGAAATAAGGGGGAAAAGGAGAAAAAAATAAAACAGTAAAAGAAAAATATATATTTTTTTTTTGAAAAATATTTACAATAACAATAATAAGGCACACGTTTGCAATTCCCCGGCAACGGCGCCATTTTGACGTTAGGATTTTTGCTAGTAAAGAATTTTATAAAACTAGTCGCGTTGTAGATATAGATTCTAAACCAATAGAAATCCCTTCGTGCAAACGTTTTGGTTGTCACAAGTAACAAACCCCTAAATAAATTGATAACCAAGTATTTAAACCTCAGGTCGTCTTCTCAAGGAATTGCAGGGAGTGTGTTCTTATTATTGGTTATGAAAAAGTGTATTTTGGGGTTAAGAGTGAGGAATGAATATGGCAGATAATTTAAATGGCAATTAAAATAAATAAATATTGTAAAGCAAACCTTTTGGCAAGGTATGAGAAATTGGAAGTCCAGACTTAGTTATTCTTATCAATAATAATGAAAGTTGAATCTTAATTCCACTTAGTTAACCTTTGCTAAAGCAAAGGAAAGTCAAGGGACTAATTAGTTGACCTTCGAATCCTATTTATTTCCTAAGAAAAGGTTGGGATTATTGAAGTTCAACTCAATTAGCAAAGATAACAGTTATCAATTATGTTGAACTAAGATAACTCCTGAGTTACTGATTTCTTAACCAAGACCAAAAAAGGAAAAGTAAATTAATTCTACTGGAATGAAAATGTCTTCAGATTGGGAATAATCAATGGCAGAAATAAAAGAAAGCAATATTAAACTGAAATACCTCAAGGAACATTAAATAAGGAAATCATCATGAATGTGGCATAAGCCAAATAGGCAACATAACTAATATAAGCATTAAAGTATTTGAGAATAAGAGATAAATATAAAGTAAAAGAACATTGAACCTGGGGTCGAGAGTCACTCCTAAAACTAAAAGAAGTCCTAAATCCTAATCCTAAAGAGAGAGGAGAGAACCTCTCTCCAACTAGACCTAAATCATGGAAAGTGAATAATAATCCGAGATTCTTTGAATGGATGCATTCCCACATTTCATAACCTCTGGTCTATGCCTTCTGGACTTGGATTTGGGCCAAAAAGGGCTTCAGAATCTGCTATGAGCGTTTTCTGCAATTTCTAGTGCGTGGCCTCTGTCACGCGTCCGCGTGGGTCATGCGGTCGCATCGATTGGAGTTTTCCTTGTCGCGTGGTCGCGTCAGTCATGCGGCCGCGTTGTATGCGATTGGCTCAAGATGTGCGGTCGCGTCAGTCATGCGGCCACGTCGCTGCTTCTTCGCTCTTGGCACGCGGTTGCGTCGTCCATGCGTCCGCGTCGCTGCCAGTTTCTCTGAAACTCCGTTTTATGATTTCCTTCCATTTTTGCATGTTTCCTTTCCATCCTTTAAGTCATTCCTACCTTAGAAGATCTGAATGTACTCAACACACTAATCACGGCATCGAATGGAAATAAAGGTAATTAAAATAATAAAATTTTAAAGCATAGGAAATATGTTTTTCACATACATCACATAATAAGGAAGGGAAAGTGAAACCATACAATTAATGTGAATAAGTGGGTGAAGGATTGAATAAGTCACTCACACTAAGCACAAAATATATCATAAAATATGGGTTTATCAAGGATCATCAAGGTCGATGAAAAAATAAAAAGCCTTTTCAGCAAAGGACACTGCATGGTTCACTAACTGCTACTGTAAGCAGATATTCCCTATTCTGGCGGAAAGGAACTATAACAATGAGCACCTTCTCATCCTCCCAACCCAAATTTCTAAATTTGTTGAGCCCCGCATTGAGCGAAGATAGTGGGGATTCCTACAGAGACAGCCACGACAGGTTAATCTATCATGGGTAGTTGAATTCTACTCCAACTTTCACTTGCCAACCCTGCAGTTTGTCTATGTCCGTCAAAAGCAAGTCCCCATCACAGAAGAGGCCATTCAAAAAGCTTTAGATCTTCCCCCTGCTCCAGAAAGACTGGACACATTTCAAGAAGCCTCACTCAAGCGCCAGACATACCAATTTAACTGGGACACCGTTCTCAGAGTTACTGCACAACCTGGCAGCAGATGGATTTATGGATACCATTAATCCCAACCAAAAGGGATATCGGCTTCAGCACTTGCCTTGGAGGCTCGAGTATGGGCACAGATTATGTCCCATTACGTCTTTCCGAGCACTCACAAGTCCTCCTTCACTACTGACATGGCTGTTCTACTCTGGTGTATCATTACTAACCAGCCTCTAAACCTACCAAGACACATCCGGAATGCCATGGGACACGTTCAAATTGTGGGCAACTTACCTTTTCCCGCGTTGGTATCAGATCTCGTCTCAGCAGCCGGAGTCTCCTACAAGACTGGGGACACCAGAGCCATGCTTCCACGGAGTGATCAGTACGTCCCTAACAGGAAATATATCAGACCTCCAGCAGCCACTACCAGCCAACCTGCAGAATAGGTTGAAGACATTCCTCCTTCGACTCCATAAGCACATTCAACAAATCAGCTGCTCCATCAGATACTTGAGAGGTTGGACTGATAAGAACAGAAAGTGAAGCTAAGAGAGATGGTGCACGAAATTATGATCATCAACAATGGCGCCAAAGACTTGGAGCTCTCAAATGTGAATCACACTTTGTCACAACTTCACACAACTAACTAGCAAGTGCACTGGGTTGTCCAAGTAATACCTTACGTGAGTAAGGGTCGATCCCACGGAGATTGTTGGTATGAAGCAAGCAATGGTCATCTTGTAAATCTCAGTTAGGCGGATTCAAATGGTTATAATGGTTTTTGAATGTAAAGATAAATAAAACATAAAATAGAGATAGAGATACTTGTGTAAATCATTGGTGGGAATTTCAGATAAGTGTATGGAGATGCTTTGTTCCTGTTGAATCTCTGCTTTCCTACTACTTTCATCTAATCCTTCTTACTCCTTTCCATGGCAAGCTGTATGTAGGGCGCCACCGTTGTCAATGGATACTTCCCATCCTCTCAGTGAAAATGGTCCAAATGCTCTATCACAGCACGGCTAATCATCTGTCGGTTCTCGATCATGTCGGAATAGAATCTAGTGATTCTTTTGCGTCTGTCACTATGCCCAACACTCGCGAGTTTGAAGCTCGTCACAGTCATTCAATCCCTGAATCCTACTCAGAATACCACAGATAAGGTTTAGACTTTCCGGATTCTCAAGAATGCTACCAATGGATTCTAGCTTATACCACGAAGATTCTGATTAAGGAATCCAAGAGATATTCACTCTAGCTTTTGCTTGTATAACGGAAGTGGTTGTCAGGTACGTGTTCATAGGGACGGATGATGATGAGTGTCACAGATTATCACATCCATCAGGTTGAAGTATGAGTAATATCTTAGAATAAGAATAAGCTTGAATTGAATAGAAGAACGATAATAATTGCATTAATACTCGAGGAACAGCAGAGCTCCACACCTTAATCTATGGTGTGTAGAAACTCCACCGTTCAAAATACATAAGAACAAGGTCTAGGCATGGCCGAATGGCCAGCCTCCTGGTGCACGAAATTGTGATCAATACTTTTCACAACACAAATAATCCCCGGTGATGAATCCAAAAACTTGGTGTTCAATACCATGGCATAAACACAACTTCGCACAACTAACCAGCAAGTGTACTGGGTCGTCCAAGTAATAAACCTTACGCGAGTAAGGGTCGATCCCACAGAGATTGTTGGTATGAAGCAAGCTATGATCACCTTGTAAATCTTAGTCAGGCATACTCAAATGGATATGAATGATGATATACGAATAAAACATAAAGATAAAGATAGAGATACTTATGTAATTCATTGGTGGGAATTTCAGATAAGCGTATGAAGATGCTTGTCCCTTCCGTCTCTCTGCTTTCCTACTGTCTTCATCCAATCCTTCTTACTCCTTTCCATGGCAAGCTGTATGCAAGGGTTTCACCGTTGTCAGTGGCTACCCCCCATCCTCTCAGTGGAAATGTTCAATGCACCCTGTCACGGCACGGCTATTCAGCTGTCGGTTCT
>NC_029772.3:76909232-76909554 GCF_000817695.3 Arachis duranensis
TGAACACAGCTACTTATTGAGTCTTGGCCGTGGCCCAAAGCACTCTGTCTTCCAGTATTACCACTGGATACATACATGCCATAGACACATAATTGGGTGAACCCTTTCAGATTGTGACTCAGCTTTGCTAGAGTCCCCAACTAGAGGTGTCCAGGGTTCTTAAGCACACTCTTTTTGCCTTGGATCACAACTTTATTTCTTTCTTTTTCTTTCTTTTTCTTTCTTTTTCTCTTTCTTTTTTTTTCGAAATTTTTTTTTTGTTACTGCTTTTTCTTGCTTCAAGAATCATTTTAATGATTTTTCAGATCCTCAGTAACATGTC
>NC_029772.3:76912833-76913495 GCF_000817695.3 Arachis duranensis
TCCCATGGTTCCTCATTGGGGAACTCATTGGAGGCCAGTGGACGTCCATTGAGGTCTTCCTCAGTGGCGTTCACTGCCTCTTCCTCCTCTCCAAATTCGGCCATGTTGATGGCTTTGCACTCTCCTTTTGGATTTTCTTCCGTATTGCTCGGAAGAGTACTAGGAGGGAGTTCAGTAATTTTCTTGCTCAGCTGACCCACTTGTGCCTCCAAATTTCTAATGGAGGACCTTGTTTCAGTCATGAAACTTTGAGTGGTTTTGATTAGATCAGAGACCATGGTTGCTAAGTTAGAGGTATTCTGCTTAGAACTCTCTATCTGTTGCTGAGAAGATGATGGAAAAGGCTTACTATTGATAAACCTGTTTCTTCCACCATTATTATTGTTGAAACCTTGTTGAGGTCTCTGTTGATCCTTCCATGAGAGATTTGGATGATTTCTCCATGAAGGATTATAGGTGTTTCCATAGGATTCTCCCATGTAATTCACCTCTTCCATTGAAGGGTTCTCAGGATCATAAGCTTCTTCTTCAGATGAAGCTTCCTTAGTACTGCTTGGTGCATTTTGCATTCCATACAGACTTTGAGAAATCATATTGACTTGGTGAGTCAATATTTTATTTTGAGCCAGTATGGCATTCAGAGTGTCAATCTCAAGAACTCT
>NC_029772.3:76914418-76914655 GCF_000817695.3 Arachis duranensis
CCCATAGAAGTCGGGAGTAGGTGCAGTAAAGTCACCCAGCACCTTCCTTGCATTGTTGGCATTGTTGTTGTTTTCGGCTGCATGGGTTCTTCTTCCTTGAAGATTTCTGTTAGGTCCTCTACAGAGAATTGTGCCTTAGCTTCTCTTAGCTTCCGCTTCAAGGTCCTTTCAGGATCAGCCTCAACAAGAATGCTTTTGTCTTTGCTCCTGCTCATATGAAAGAGAAGAGAACAAGAC
>NC_029772.3:76915015-76915372 GCF_000817695.3 Arachis duranensis
GATGTGGTTAAGAAGATATGATTGGTTTTAAAAAGATGTGATTGAGAAGATATGATTTGAAAAACATTTTAAAAAAAAAATGTTTATGTCATTTACTCATCTCTGTACACCCTAGGCTACTAGTTCTCTATATATAGGACCTTTTACTATTGTATTTAGGAGCTTTTGATTTTTGAGAGCTTTTGATCATGTTTTTATGATTGAACCCTCTTTGGGAGGCTGGCCATTCGGCCATTCCTAGACCTTGTACTTATGTATTTTCAACGGTGGATTTTCTACACACCATAGATTAAGGTGTGGAGCTCTGCTGTACCTCGAGTATTAATGCAATTACTATTGTTCTTCTATTCAATTCGG
>NC_029772.3:76916635-76916947 GCF_000817695.3 Arachis duranensis
CAAATTAAAAATATTTTTTGGATTTTTAATAGTGAGGAATAATCAAAATGCAACTAAAATCAAATAATAATGCATGCAAGAAACCAAACTTAGCAATTTGTATACTACTGACACTAATGAGAATGCATATGAGACACATAAACACTCAAGTCAAGAGGAATTAAAGATCAGAGTAATGAAATCATCAAGAACATCTTGAAAATCACTAAAACTCATGAATGAATGCAAGAAAAACAGAAACATGCAATTGACACCAAACTTAAAATAAGACACTAGACTCAAACAAGAAATTTTTGGATTTTATGATTTTCT
>NC_029772.3:76917225-76918598 GCF_000817695.3 Arachis duranensis
GAGGTTTTGGAGATGCTTTATCTTCTGAATCTCTGCTTTCCTACTGTCTTCTTCTTCAAGCACGCAAGGCTCCTTCCATGACAAGCTGTATGTAGGGGTTCACCATTGTCAATGGCTACCTCCCATCCTCTCAGTGAAGATGTTCAACGCGCTCTGTCACAGCACGGCTAATGATCTGTCGGTTCTCAATCAGGTTGGAATAGAATCCAGTGATTCTTTTGCGTCTATCACTAACGGCCAGCCTTCAGGAGTTTGAAGCTCGTCACAGTCATTCAATCCCTGAATCCTATTCAGAATACCACAGACAAGGTTTAGACCTTCCGGATTCTCAAGAATGGCCGCCAATGAATTCTAGCTTATACTACGAAGATTCTGATTAAGGAATCCAAGAGATATCCACCCAATCTAAGGTAAAACGGAGGTGGTTGTCAGGCACACGTTCATAGGTGAGAATGATGATGAGTGTCACGGATCATCACATTCATCAAGTTGAAGAACAAGTGATATCTTAGAACAAGAACAAGCGGAATTGAATAGAAGAACAATAGTAATTGCATTAATACTCGAGGTACAGCAGAGCTCCACACCTTAATCTATGGTGTGTAGAAAATCCACCGTTGAAAATACATAAGTACAAGGTCTAGGAATGGCCGAATGGCCAGCCTCCCAAAGAGGGTTCAATCATAAAAACATGATCAAAAGCTCTCAAAAATCAAAAGCTCCTAAATACAATAGTAAAAGGTCCTATATATAGAGAACTAGTAGCCTAGGGTGTACAGAGATGAGTAAATGACATAAAAATCCACTTCCGGGCCCACCTGGTGTGTGCTTGGGCTGAGCATTGAAGCATTTTCGTGTAGAGACTCTTCTTGGAGTTAATGAGCATTGAAGCTTTCATGTGTAGAGACTTTTTTTGGAGTTAAACGCCAGCTTTTATGCTAGTTTGGGCGTTTAACTCCCATTTTGGTGCCAGTTCCGGCGTTTAACGCTGGAATTCCTGAGGGTGAATTTGAACGCCGGTTTGGGCCATCAAATCTTGGGCAAAGTATGAACTATCATATATTGCTGGAAAGCCCAGGATGTCTACTTTCCAACGCCGTTGAGAGCGCGCCAACTGGGCTTCTGTAGCTCCAGAAAATCCACTTCGAGTGCAGGGAGGTCAGTATCCAACAGCATCTGCAGTCCTTTTTGGTCTCTGAATCAGATTTTTGCTCAGGTCCCTCAATTTCAGCCAGAAAATACCTGAAATCACAGAAAAACACACAAACTCATAGTAAAGTCCAGAAAAGTGAATTTTAACTAAAAACTAATAAAAATATACTAAAAACTAACTAGATCATACCAAAAACATACTAAAAACAATGCCAAAAAGC
>NC_029772.3:76932332-76934974 GCF_000817695.3 Arachis duranensis
CCATTGACAAGTTCAGATCCTATTTAGTAGGATCAAAAGTGATTGTGTACACTGACTATGCTGCTCTTAAATATCTATTCACAAAGTAGGATTCAAAACCCAGGCTCATAAGAGGTGTGTTGCTTCTGCAAGAGTTTGATATAGAAATAAGAGACAGAAAAGGGATAGAGAACCAAGTAGCAGATCATCTATCTCGAATAGAACCAGTAGAAGGGACATCCCTCCCTCTTACTGAGATCTTTGAAACCTTTCCGGATGAGCAACTTTTTGCCATTCCGGAAGCACCATGGTTTGCAGAGCTTCATGATAGTGACTCTTACAAAAAGTTCATTGTTAATGGGCAAAGAGTCAAGCATTATCTTGAAGGCAATGTTGAGCAAGAAAGCTCAAGACTGAGACTGGATTAAAGCTCAGTAATAGTCCAGCTAAAGACATTAAAGAAGCGCTTATTGGGAGGCAACCCAATCTTTATTTATCTATATTTCTATTGTTCTCTCATATTTTTATTAGGTTTATGATCATGTGGAGTCACAAAAATATTGCAAAAATTAAAAACAGAATAAAAACAGCAGAAGAAAAAGCACACCCTGGAGGAAGAGCTGTCTGGCATTTAAACACCAGAAACGTGCATTTGTCTGGCGTTTAATGCCAGAAACAAGCACCAAGCTGGCGATAACAAGCATCAGGCTGGCGTTAAACGCCAGAAACAGGCTACATTTGGGCGTTTAACGCCAGAAATGAGCTGCAGTCTGGCGTTAAACGCTAGGATTGCATACAGAGGGCGTTTTACATGCCTAAAAGATGCAGGGATGAGAAATCCTTGACACCTCAAGATCTGTGGACCCCACAGGATCACCACAGGATCCACACCTACCCCACTCTTCTCTTCTTCATTCTCACACAACACTACCCTCTCTTCTCCCCCTTGACCGAAACCCACACCTCTCTCCCTCTTCTCCATATCTTCTTATTCTTCTTCTATTCTTTCTTCTTTTGCTTGAGGGCGAGCAACATTCTAAGTTTGGTGTGGTAAAAGCATAGCTTTTTATTTTTCCATAACCATTTATGGCACCTAAGGCCAGAGAAATCTCTAGAAAGAGGAAAGGGAAGACAAAAGCTTCCACCTCCGAGTCATGGAAGATGGAGAGATTCATCTCAAGGGTCCATAGCTCAGTAGTAGAGCATTTGACTGCACATCAAGAAAGCCCACTCATGGACCTCAGCAAGAGCATGAGGAATTCCCTCATCAAGAAATCACTGAGATACCTCAAGGGATACATTTTTCTCCACATAATTATTGGGAGCAACTAAGGATAGGAGCACCAAAATTACTAGGGATCAAGCAACAGATGCAAGGAAGAGACATAGAGGAGCTCAAAAACATAGAGGAGCTCAAGAACACCATTGGTCCTTCAAGAATAAGGTGCCACCCTCACTAAGGTGGATTCATTCCTTAACTTTCTTGTTCTTATCTCTCTGTTTTTCAGTTTTATGCTATATGTTTGTCTATGTTTTGAGTCTTTACTACATGATCATTAGTATTTAGTAGCTATGTCTTAAGGATATGAATAATTCCATGAATCCTTCACCTCTCTTAAATGAAAAATGTTTCTAATACAAAAGAACAAGAAGTACATGAGTTTCGAATTCATCCTTGAAATTAGTTTAATTATATTGATGTGGTGGAAATACTTTTTGTTTTCTGAATGAATGCTTGAATAGTGCATATTTTTGATCTTGTTGTTTATGAATGTTAAAATTGTTGGCTCTTGAAAGAATGATGAACAAAGAGAAATGTTATTGATAATCTAAAAAATCATGAAATTGATTCTTGAAGCAAGAAAAAGTAGTGAATAAAAAGCTTGCAAAAAAAAAACAAAAGAAAAAGCAAGCAGAAAAAGCCAATAGCCCTTAAAACCAAAAGGCAAGGGTAAAAAGGATCCAAGGCTTTGAGCATCAATGGATAGGAGGGCCCAAGGAAATAAATCCAGGCCTAAGCGGCTAAATCAAGCTGTCCCTAACCATGTTCTTGTGGCATGCAGGCCCAAGTGAAAAGCTTGAGACTGAGTGGTTAAAGTCGTGATCCAAAGCAAAAGAGTGTGCTTAAGAACTCTGGACACCTCTAATTGGGGACTTTAGCAAAGCTAAGTGATGAGCGGATAATTTGTACACTTTTTGGCATTGTTTTTAGTATGTTTTTAGTATGATCTAGTTGGTTTTTAGTATATTTTTATTAGTTTTTAGTTAAAATTCACTTTTCTGGGCTTTACTATGAGTTTGTGTGTTTTTCTGTGATTTCAGGTATTTTCTGGCTGAAATTGAGGTACCTGAGCAGAAATCTGATTCAGAGACCAAAAAAGGACTGCAGATGCTGTTGGATTCTGACCTCCCTGCACTCGAAGTAGATTTTCTGGAGATACAGAAGCCCAATTGGCGCGCTCTCAATGGCGTTGGAAAGTAGACATCCTGGGCTTTCCAGCAATATATGATAGTCCATACTTTGCCCAAGATTTGATGGCCCAAACCGGCGTTCAAAGTCACCCTCAGAAATCCCAGCGTTAAACGCCGGAACTGGCACCAAAATGGGAGTTAAACGCCCAAACTGGCACAAAAGCTGGCGTTTAACTCCAAAAAGAGTCTCT
>NC_029772.3:76938173-76938983 GCF_000817695.3 Arachis duranensis
TCTCTTCATTTGAAGAAGACGCCTACAGAAGCTCAAGAGCTGATTGAAATGGTTGCAAATAACCAATTCATGTACACTTCTGAAAGGAATCCTGTGAACAATGGACTAGTCAGAAGAAAGGAGTTCTTGAGATTGACACTCTGAATGCCATATTGGCTCAGAACAAAATATTGACTCAACAAGTCAATATGATTTCTCAAAGTCTGTCTGGAATGCAAGCTACACCAGGCAGTACTAAGGAAGCTTCATCTGAAGAAGAAGCTTATGATCCTGAGAACCCTTCAATGGAAGAGGTGAATTACATGGGAGAACCCTATGGAAACACCTATAATCCTTCATGGAGAAATCATCCAAATTTTTCATGGAAGGATCAACAGAGACCTCAACAAGGTTTCAACGATAATAATGGTGGAAGAAACAGGTTTAGCAATAGCAAACCTTTTCCATCATCTTCTCAGCAACAAACAGAGAGTTCTAAGCAGAATAACTCTGACTTAGCAACCATGGTCTCTGATCTAATCAAAACCACTCAAAGTTTCATGACTGAAACAAGGTCCTCCATTAGAAACTTGGAGGCACAAGTGGGTCAGCTGAGCAAGAAAATTTCTGAACTCCCTCATAGTACTTTTCCAAGCAATACAGAAGAAAATCCAAAAGGAGAGTGCAAAGCCATCAACATGGCCGAATTTTGGGAGGAAGGAGAGGTAGTGAACGCCACTAAGGAAGGCCTCAATGGACGTCCACTGGCCTCCAATGAGTTCCCCAATGAGGAACCATGGGAATCTGAGGCTCAAAATGAGACCATAGAGA
>NC_029772.3:76939506-76939778 GCF_000817695.3 Arachis duranensis
GCCTCAAAAGAGGCAAGATCCTGGGAAGTTTTCTATACCTTGTACCATAGGCACCATGACCTTCAAGAAGGCCTTGTGTGACTTAGGGTCAAGTGTAAACCTCATGCCTCTCTCTGTAATGGAGAAACTAAGGATCTTTGAGGTGCAAGCTGCAAAAATCTCACTAGAGATGGCAGACAATTCAAGAAAACAAGCCTATGGACTTGTAGAGGATGTTCTGGTAAAAGTTAAAGACCATTACATCCCTACTGATTTCATAGTCCTAGAGACTA
>NC_029772.3:76943756-76952100 GCF_000817695.3 Arachis duranensis
AAGGAGTAAGAAGGATTGGATGAAGACAGTAGGAAAGCAGAGAGACGGAAGGGAAGGCATCTTCATGCGCTTATCTGAAGTTCCTACCAATGAATTACATAAGTATCTCTATCTTTATCTTTATGTTTTATGCATTTATCACCATACCCATTTGAGTCTGCCTGACTGAGATTTACAAGGTGACCATAGCTTGCTTCATACCAACAATCTCTGTGGGATCGACCCTTACTCGCGTAAGGTTTATTACTTGGATGACCCAGTACACTTGCTGGTTAGTTATACGAAGTTGTGTTTATGCCATGGTATTGAACACCAAGTTTTTGGATTCATTACCGGGGATTATTTGTGTTGTGAAAAAGTATTGATCACAATTTCGTGCACCACTAAGTCACAATCTGAAAAGGTTCACCCATTTATGTGTATGTGGCATTTATGTATCTAGTGGTAATACTGGAAAACAAAGTGCTTAGGGCCACGACCAAGACTCATAAAGTAGCTATTTTCAAGAATCAACATACTAAACTAGGAGAATCAATAACACTATCTGAATTCTGAGTTCATATAGATGCCAATCATTCTAAACTTCAAAGGATAAAGTGAAATGCCAAAACTGTTTAAAAGCAAAAAGCTACTAGTCCCGCTCATCTAATTAGAACTAAGCTTCATTGATATTTTGAAATTTAGAGTATATTCTATTCTTTTTATCCTATTTGATTTTTAGTTGCTTGGGGACAAGCAACAATTTAAGTTTGGTGTTGTGATGAGCGGATAATTTATACGCTTTTTGGCATTGTTTTTAGGTAGTTTTTAGTAGGTTCTAGCTACTTTTTAGTATATTTTTATTAGTTTTTAGGCAAAATTCATATTTCTGGACTTTACTATGATTTTGTGTGTTTTTCTGTGATTTCAGAGATTTTCTGACTGAAGTTGAGGGAGCTGAGCAAAAATCTGATTCAGGCTGAAAAAGGACTACTGATGTTGTTGGATTCTGACCTCCCTGCACTCGGAATGAATTTTTTGGAGCTACAGAAGTCCAATTGACACTCTTTGAATTAGGTTGGAAAGCAGACATCTAGAGCTTTTTATTAATATATAATAGTCCATACATTTCTCGAAGATAAATGATGTAAACTGGCATTTAACGCCAGTTCCATGTTGCATTCTGGCATTGAATGCCAAAAACAGTTTGCAAGTTGGAGTTAAACGCCAGAAACAGGTTACAACCTGACGTTTAACTCTAGAAACAGCCCAGGCACGTGAGAAGCTCAAGTTTCAGCCCTAGCACACACCAAGTGGGCCCTAGAAGTGGATTTCTGCACTATATATCTTAGTTTACTCATTTTCTGTAAACCTAGGTTACTAGTTTAGTATTTAAACAACTTTTAGAGACTTATTTTGTATCTCATGACATTTTAGATCTGAACTTTGTACTCTTTGATGGCATGTGTCTCTAAACTCCATTGTTGGGGGTGAGGAGCTCTGCAGCGTCTCGATGAATTAATGCAATTATTTCTGTTTTCTATTCAAACACGCTTTTTTCTATCTAAGATGTTCATTCGCACTTCAATATGAAGAATGTGATGATCTGTGACACTCATCACCATTCTCAACCTATGAACGCGTGCCTGACAACCACCTCCGTTCTACATTAGATTGAATGAGTATCTCTTAGATAACTTAATCAGAGTCTTTGTGGTATAAGCTAGAATCCATTGGCAGCATTCTTGAGAATCCGGAAAGTCTAAACCTTGTCTGTGGTATTCCGAGTAGGATTCAAGGATTGAATGACTGCGATGAGCTTCAAACTCGCGAGTGTGAGCCATAGTGACAGACGCAAAAGGATCAATGGATCCTATTCTGACATGATCGAGAACCGACAGATGATTAGTCGTGCGGTGACAGTGCATTTGGACCATTTTCACTAAGACGACAGATGGTAGCCATTGACAACGGTGATCCACCATCACACAACTTGCCATAGAAGGAACCTTGCGTGTGTGAAGAAGATGACAGTAGGAAAGCAGAGATTCAGAGGACAAAGCATCTCGAAAACTCCAACACATTCCCCATTACTGCATAACAATTACACATTTCATGCTTTTTCACATTTTACAATTGAAACTAAAGAACCCTATTGGTATCCTGACTAAGAATAATAAGATAACCATAGCTTGCTTCAAGCCAACAATCTCCGTGTGATCGACCCTTACTCACGTAAGGTATTACATGGACGACCCCGTGCACTTGCTGGTTAGTTATGCTGAATTACATAGTGAGAGTGTAATTTTCGTGCACCAAGAGACATGCACTTAACCTCTTCTCATGACAATTGGATCAAGGAATTGGCAAGATTGATTATGATTAGAGAGATTGGATTGCCAAGGAATTGGGATCCAATCAATTTCAATCTGCCATAGATCTACTTATATGATTGAGAAAGGAGTTGAGACCCATTTGATTTATTGTGGATTATGATATCTCTAATCCCTAATGAATCTTGTTTTCTGTTATTTCTTAGTTTTATTTAATATTCTGCTATTTATTTTTAGCACTTTAATTCCTTGATATTTAAATTCTGTCAATCAATTTTACTCAATTCACCACTGTTAGCTTGACTAAATTTATCACCTAACTAAAGTTGCTTGATCCATTAATTCCTATGGGATTGACCTTACTTTTGTGAGTTTTACTACTTGATGCGACCTGGTACACTTGCTAGTTAGTTTGTGTGGAAATCTAATTTTCACCCATCAGAGAGGTACAGGAGAATGCTCTAGAAATGCCTCAGTGAAATATTTTCAGAATGGATGCAATTAGACATATTCTATTATGGCCTTATAGACATGGCCCAGATGTCTTTAGACCACTCTGCTGGTGGTTCCATACATATGAGAAAAATAATTGAAGAGGCTCACGAGCTTATTAAGACAGTTGCCACTAACCAGCATCTGTACTCAGCTGCTGAGACTTCTATGAAAGGAGAGGTAAAAGCAATATCTACTGAAACTAAACCTCCAGAACAGAATGGCCCATTGACTCAGCAACTACACGCCCTTGCCCAGCAATTGCTGGAATTACAAGAGGCTTTGAGGGAAACTCAGGCTTTCAAAAGGAATTTAGAAGCCCGGCTGAGTCAAACAAGGAAGCAGTTATCCAAGCAGATAATAGAAGAGTGTAAGGAGAATGTAAGGCCATCATACTTAGGAGTGGAAAGGTGGTAGAAGAGGCAACCCCAAGCCAGGAGAACCACGAAGAAGATGCTGAAGAAAAGCCTAAAAACAAAAAGAAAGAAGAGACCCCTGGCCCATCTTCACCAAAGCCAGTCTTGAAGCCTTATGTGCCAAAGGCACTGGTGCACGAAAATTACACTCACACTATGTAGTTCCGCACAACTAACCAGCAAGTGCACTGGGTTGTCCAAGTAATACCTTACGTGAGTAAGGGTCGAATCCCACGGAGATTGTTGGCTTGAAGCAAGCTATGGTTATCTTATTATTCTTAGTCAGGATACCAATAGGGTTCTTTAGTTTCAATTGTAAAAAGTAAAAGAGCATAAAATAAGTAATTGTTATGCAGTAATGGAGAATGTGTTGGAGTTTTGGAGATGCTTTGTCTTCTGAATCTCTATTTTCCCTCTGTCTTCTTCTTTACGCTCGCAAGGTTCCACTTATGGCAAGCTGTGTGTTGGTGGATCACCGTTGTCAATGGCTACCATCCGTCCTCTCAGTGAAAATGGTCTAAATGCGCTGTCACCGCATGGCTAATCATCTGTCGATTCTCGATCATGTCGGAATAGGATCCATTGATCCTTTTGCATCTGTCACTACGCCCAACACTTGCGAGTTTGAAGCTCGTCACAGTCATCCAATCATTATCATTTCCCTTTCTCCATCATGGACCTAAGTGGAATTAAGCAGTCCAGAAGGACTCTGGGGTCATATGCTAACCCCATTACAGCTGCATATGGGAGTAGCATTTGTATACCTCCCATCAAAGCAAGCAGCTTTGAGCTAAATCCTCAACTCATTATCATGGTGCAGTAAAATTGCCAGTATTTCAGTCTTCCACAGGAAGAACCTACTGAGTTTCTGGCACAGTTCTTACAAATTACTGACACAGTACATAATAAAGAGGTGGATCAGGATGTCTACAGACTATTACTGTTTCCATTTGCTGTAAAAGATCAAGCCAAGAGGTGGTTGAATAACCAACCTACAGCAAGCATAAAGACATGGAGACAGTTATCAGACAAATTCCTGAATCAATTTTACCCTCCAAAAAGGATGACACAGCTAAGGCTGGACATCCAAGGCTTTAAACAAGAGGATAATGAATCCCTTTATAATGCCTGGGAGAGGTATAGAGGTATGCTAAGAAAATGCCCCTCTGAAATGTTTTCAGAGTGGGTGAAGTTAGACATCTTCTACTATGGGCTTACAGAAAAAGCTCAGATGTCTCTAGACCACTCAGCTGGTGGATCTATACATATGAGGAAGATGATTGAAGAGGCTGAAGAGCTTATAGATACTGTTGCTAGAAATCAGCATTTGTACTCTAGCAGTGAGTCCTCTACAAAGGAAGAAGTTATGGCAGTAGCCACTGATCCTAATCCTCAAGAACAAATTGTTGAGCTTAATCAGTAATTACACCTGATGACAAAACAGTTAGCAGAATTTAAAGAGATGCTCCAAGAGACTAAAATTGCTAACAAGAACATAGAATCGCAGTTGACTCAGACAAAACAGCAGTTATCTAAATAGATAACAGAAGAATGCCAAGCAGTTCAACTGAGGAGTGGGAAGACATTGAATAACACTGCTCAAAGTAGCAAAAAGCCAATAAAGGAACAATTGACAGAGGATAGCCAAACCACTATCCAAAATCCCTCTGAGGACAATAAGAGCCCAGAGAGGACTACTATTGGCGTTCAAACGCCAGAAAAGGGGGGAAAGCTGGCGTTAAACGCCCATTCCCTGCCCACTTCTGGCGTTCAAATGCCAGAAAAGGGGGAAAAGTTGGCGTTAAACACCCATTTTTCACCCAATCCTGGCGTTCACACGCCAATGGGGAATCAGACACCTGAGAGTGCTGATAGTAACCCCTCTAAAAAGGCTTCTCCAACCACTTCTGTAAGGAATAAACCTGTAGCAACTAAGGTTGAAGAATATAAAACCAAGATGCCTTATCCTCAGAAACTCCGCCAAGCGGAATAGGATAAGCAATTTGCCCACTTTGCAGACTATTTAAGGACTCTTGAAATAAAGATTCTGTTTGCAGAGGCACTTGAGCAAATACCTTCTTATGCTAAGTTCATGAAAGAGATCTTAAGTCATAAGAAGGATTGGAGAAAAACTGAAAAAGTGTTTCTCACTGAAGAATGCAGTGCAGTCATTCTGAAAAGCTTACCAGAAAAACTTCAAGATCCAGGAAGCTTTATGATACCATGCACATTAGAAGGTGCTTGCACCAAGACACCCCTGTGTGACCTTGGAGCAAGTATCAATCTAATACCTGCATCCACTATCAGAAAGCTTGGGTTGACTGAAGAAGTCAAACCAACCCGGATATGCCTCCAACTTGCTAATGGCTCCATTAAATATCCATCAGGCATAATTGAAGACATAATTGTTAAGGTTGGACCATTCGCCTTTCCAACTGACTTTGTAGTGCTGGAAATGGAGGAGCACAAGAGTGCAACTCTCATTCTAGGAAGACCTTTCCTAGCAACTGGATGAACTCTCATTGATGTACAAAAAGAGGAAGTAACCCTGAGAGTCAATGAGGATGAGTTCAAGTTGAATGCTGTAAAAGCTATGCAGCATCCAGACACATCAAATGACTGCATGGACGCTGACATTATTGACTCTTTGGTGGAAGAGATCAATATGACTGAGAGTCTCGAATCAGAGATAGAGGACATCTTTAAAGATGTTCAGCCTGATTTGGAGGAATTAGAGAGAATAATAGAACCTCTGAAAATCCCTCAGGAAGAGGAGAAACCTCCCAAACCCAAGCTCAAACCATCACAAAGGCGGCTAAATCCAACCATGAAGGAGGTGGTGCAGAAAGAGGTCACTAAATTACTAGAGGCTGGGATTATTTATCCTATTTCTGATAGCCCCTGGGTGAGCCCTGTCCAAGTTGTCCCCAAGAAGGGAGGCATGACAGTAGTTCATAATGAAAAAAATGAACTGGTTCCTACAAGAACAGTCACAAGGTGGCGTATGTGTATTGATTACAGAAGGCTCAATACAGCCACCAGAAAGGATCATTTTCCTTTACCATTCATAGACCAAATGCTAGAAAGACTAGCTGGTCATGATTATTACTGCTTTTTGGATGGCTATTCAGGTTACAACCAAATTGCAGTAGATCCTCAAGACCAAGAGAAAACAACATTTACTTACCCTTCTGGCGTGTTTGCCTACAGGAGGATGCCTGTGTAATGCTCCTGCAACCTTTCAGAGATGCATGTTATCCATCTTCTCTGATATGGTGGAGAAATTCCTGGAAGTCTTCATGGATGACTTCTCAGTATATGGAGACTCATTCAGCTCCTGTCTTAACCACAAAGCACTTGTCCTGAAAAGGTGCCAAGAGACTAACCTGGTTTTAAACTGGGAGAAATGTCACTTCATGGTGACTGAAGGAATTGTCCTTGGGCACAAAATTTCAAGCAAGGGAATAGAGGTGGATAACGCAAAGGTAGAAGTAATTGAAAAATTACCACCACCTACCAATGTTAAGGCAATCAGAAGCTTTCTGGGGCATGCAGGATTCTACAGAAGGTTTATAAAGGATTTTTCGAAAATTGCAAAACTTCTGAGCAACCTGCTAGCTGCTGACATACCATTTGTGTTTGACACACAGTGTCTGCAGGCATTTGAGACCCTGAAAGCTAAGCTGGTCACAGCACCAGTCATCTCTGCACCAGACTGGACATTGCCATTCGAACTAATGTGTGATGCCAGTGACCATGCCATTGGTGCAGTGTTAGGACAGAGGCATAACAAACTTCTGCATGTCATTTATTACGCCAGCCATGTTCTAAATGATGCACAGAAGAATTACACAACCACAGAAAAAGAGTTACTTGCAGTGGTCTATGCCATTGACAAGTTTAAATCCTATCTAGTAGGATCAAAGGTGATTATGTACACTGACCATGCTGCTCTTAAGTACTTACTCACAACGCAGGATTCAAAACCCAGGCTCATAAGATGGGTGTTGCTTCTGCAAGAGTTTGACATAGAAATAAGAGACAGAAAAGGGACAGAGAATCAAGTAGCTGATCATCTGTCCCGAATAGAACCAGTAGCTGGGGCGTCCCTCCCTTCTACTGAGATCTCTGAGACTTTTCCAGATGAGCAACTCTTTGCCATTCAGGAAGCTCCATGGTTTGCAGATATTGCAAATTACAAAGCTGTGAGGTTCATACCCTAGGAGTACAGTAGGGTGCAAAGAAAGAAATTAATTTCAGATGCCAAGTACTACCTGTGGGATGAGCCATATCTCTTTAAGAGATGTGCAGATGGAATGATCCGCAGATGTGTACCCAGAGAGGAAGCACAAAGGATCCTATGGCACTGCCATGGATCACAGTATGGGGACATTTTGGAAGTGAGCGAACAGCCACTAAAGTCCTCCAATGTGGCTTCTACTGGCCTACTCTCTATAGAGATGCCCGAGAGTTTGTGCGTAACTGTGACAGCTGCCAAAGAGCTGGTAACTTGCCTCACGGATACGCCATGCCTCAACAAGGGATATTAGAGATTTAATTGTTTGATGTATGGGGGATTGACTTCATGGGTTCGTTCCCACCATCATACTCAAACACTTACATTCTGGTGGCAGTGGACTATGTATCTATGTGGGTAGAAGCAATTGCTACGCCCACTAATGATACTAAGACCGTGCTAAAATTCCTCCAGAAATACATCTTCAGCAGATTTGGTGTTCCCAGAGTCCTAATCAGTGATGGGGGTACTCATTTCTGCAATAAACAGCTTTACTCTGCTATGGTCCGATATGGAATTAGCCACAAAGTGGCAACCCCGTATCATCCACAGACAAATGGGCAAGCTGAAGTCTCTAACAGAGAGCTAGAAAGAATCCTAGAACGGACTGTAATTGCCCGTAGAAAGGATTGGGCAAAGAGCTTGGATGATGCTCTTTGGGCATACAGAACAGCATTCAAGACTCCAATAGGAACTTCTCCATACCAACTTATGTATGGCAAGGCCTGTCATCTGCCCGTGGAACTGGAACATAAAGCCTACTGGGCAACCAGATTCCTAAACCTGGATGCTAAGTTAGCTGGTGAAAAAAGATTGCTCCAGCTAAA
>NC_029772.3:76952136-76957920 GCF_000817695.3 Arachis duranensis
CGGTGGAGGGGTCCGTATGTGATTACAGGAGTATCACCATATGGATATGTTGAGCTTCAGGATACTGATTCTGACAAAAAGTTCATTGTTAATGGACAGAGGATCAAGCATTATCTTGAAAGCAATTTTGAGCAAGAATGCTCAAAACTGAGGCTTGAATGATTCTCAGTGAAGGTCCAGCTAAAGACAATAAAGAAGCGCTTGCTGGGAGGCAACCCAGTCATTAGAAGGTTATCTGTTTTGTTTAATCAAAGTTTGATACATATTCTCAAAGAGCAATCATCAAAATTGAAGGAATTCACAGAGTTACAGAAGGATTCAGTGCAAAAAGCAGAGAAAAAGAGCTTGCTGGCGAAAAAACGCCAGTAAGGGGTACTTTGGGTGTTAAACGCCAGAATAGGCACCATTCTGGGCGTTTAACGCCAGTAAAGGTGCCATTGTCAGGCACACGTTCATAGATTGAGAATGGTGATGAGTGTCACGGATCATCACCTTCATCATGGTTAAGTATGAATGAACATCTTAAAGAGAAACAAGCGTGTTTGAATAGAAAACAGAAATAATTGCATTAATTTATCGAGACGCTGCAGAGCTCCTCACCCCCAACAATGGAGTTTAGAGACTCATGCCGTCAAAAAGTACAAAGTTCAGATCTAAAATGTCATTAGATACAAAATAAGTCTCTAAAAGTTGTTTAAATACTAAACAAGTAACCTAGGTTTATAGAAAATGAGTAAACTAAGATAGATAGTACAGAAATCCACTTCTGGGGCCCACTTGGTGTGTGCTGGGGCTGAGACTTGAGCTTCTCACGTGCCTTGGCTGTTTCTGGAGTTAAACATCAGGTTGTAACCTGTTTCTGGCGTTTAACTCAAACTTGCAACCTGTTTCTGGCGTTCAACGCCAGAATGCAACATGGAACTGGCGTTAAACGCCAATTTACGCCGTTTATCTTCGCGCAAAGTATGGACTATTATATATTTCTGGAAAGCCCTGGATATCTACTTTCTAACCCAATTGAGATCGCGCCAATTGAATCCTATAGCTCCAAAAAATCCATTCCGAGTGCAGGGAGGTCAGAATCCAACAACATCAGCAGTCCTTTTTCAACCTGAATCAGATTTTTTCTCAGCTCTCTCAATTTCAGCCAGAAAATACCTGAAATCATAGAAAAACACACAAACTCATAGTAAAGTCCAGAAATATGAATTTTGCCTAAAAACTAATAAAAATATACTAAAAACTAACTAAAACATACTAAAATCTATATGAAATTACCCCCAAAAAGCATATAAAATACCCGCTCATCACAACACCAAACGTAAACTGTTGCTTGTCCCCAAGAAACTAGATAAATAAAATAGGATAAAAAGAAATCAAGAAGCAATAATATCTCAGAGTTTTAAGAGAAGCTCAGATTCTAATTAGATGAGCGGGACTAGTAGCTTTTTGCTTCCGAACAGTTTTGGCATCTCACTTTATCCTTTGAAATTCAGAATGATTGGCATCCATAGGAACTCAGAATTTAGATAGTATTATTGATTCTCCTAGTTTATTATGTTGATTCTTTAACACAGCTACTTTATGAGTCTTGGCCGTGGCCCTAAGCACTTTGTTTTCCAGTATTACCACCAGATACATAAATGCCACAGACACATAACTGGATGAACCTTTTCAGATTGTGACTTAGCTTTGCTAAAGTCCCCAATTAGAGGTGTCCAGAGTTCTTAAGCACACTCTTTTTCCTTGGATCACGACTTTAACCACTCAGTCTCAAGCTTTTCACTTGTACCTACATGCCACAAGCACATGGTTAGGGACAACTTGATTTAGCCACTTAGGCCTGGATTTATTTCCTTGGGCCCAACTATCCATTGATGCTCAAAGCCTTGGATCCTTTTCACCCTTGCCTTTTGGTTTAAAGGGCTATTGTCTTTTTCTACTGCTCCTTCTCTTTTTTCTTTTTTTTTTCTTTTTTTTCACTGCTTTTTCTTACTTCAAGAATCAATTTTATGATTTTTCAGATCAACAATAATATTTCTCTTGTTCATCATTCTTTCAAGAGCCAACAATTTTAACATTCATAAAATTCAATATAAAAAATATGTACTGTGCAGGCATTCATTCAGAAGATAAAAAGTATTGCCACCGCATCTAAATAATTAGAATTTTTCTTATTAAAAACTCGAAAAAATATTGCCTCTTTATTCTAAAAATCTACTATTTTATTTATGTTTGATGATGATGAGAAAAATAAATTATAGCTTAATTGGAGATAAAATCAAAATAGATATATTAATTACTACTACTAATATTATAACTTCTAAGGTAAACTCCTAATAAGAACAATTATCACAGAGTTAAGACAAAGATTAGGACTCAACAACCTTTATTTTAGGAGGTGGATGCTCCTTTAATCTGTGGGGTGCTTGGCCCTTCAAGAGACAGCTTCTGACGCTTTAGTTTCCTCAGTTCACGCCCTTGCTCTTCTTGTTCCTTAAGCAGTTTGCAAAGCATGCTATTTTGATTTTGCTATTCTTCCTTTAGTTGCTCCATAGCTTCTTGCAATTTGGTGACAGATGCTTCATGGCGCTCCCAGTATTCAATTTGAGGGATTTCCGGGAGGAACTCCTGTGCTTTCCTCTTGATGGGGTCGTCCTGCACTTGTTGTCCTTCCATTGACTTTTTTGGTAATTGGTCGCTCAACTGAGATATACTCAGTTACTCCCATCTTCACCCCAGCATCTTTGCATAGCATAGAGATTAAGCTTGTTAGCAATTGTGTAAAGTTCACAAGAAATCAACTAATGAACTTCCACTTCTTTTCCCAACATAATGCAATGGATCATTACTGCTCTTTTGATGGTGACTTCAGAGCGGTTGCTAGTGGGCAGTATAGAACGCCTAATAAAGTCCAGCCAGCCTTTGGCGACTGGTTTGAGATCTTCTCTCTTAAGTTGATTTGGTACACCCTTGGTGCTGGTTATTCACTTGGTTCCAGGGAGGCATATGTCCTCTAGAATTTCATCCAAGCCCTTATTTGTTCTCATCATTCTCCTATTAAAGGAGTCTGGGTCATCTTTCAGCTGAGGTAGCTTAAAGATCTCCCTGATTTTGTCTGGGTGAAGGTGAACAATCTTCCCTCTGACCAAGGTCCGATAATCATAGAAGGCGGTTTCAACTATTCTCTGCCTGTCTGTTTGCCACAGATTAGAGTAGAATTCCTGAACCATGTTTCTTCCCACCTTTGTTTCAAGATTAGCTAGGATTTCCCAGCTCCTGTTTCAAATCTGCTCTTGGATCTCCGGATATTCGTCTTCTTTCAGATCGAATTTAACTTTCGGGATCACTGACCTTAGACCCATTATTTTGTAGTAATGGTCTGAATGTTCTTTGGTTAAGAACTTCCCTTGATTCCAAAGTGGTTTTGGAATATTCTCTTTCTTGCCTCTTGGAGTGGTTTGTTTTCCCATAGGAGCCATGATCTTAGTGGGTATTGGTTTAGTGATCACGGATAAACACACCAAACTTAGAGGTTTGTTTGTCCTCAAGCAAAAGAAAGGAAAGGAGAGGGATAGAAGGAGAGCCAATTTCAAATGGTGGAGGAGAAAAGGGAGGCCAAATGTGGATTTAAATGGAAGGGGGTAGGTTTTTGAAAATTTTGAAAAATATAAGATAGAAGATATGATTTGTAATAGATAAGTATGATAGGAAAAAGATATAATTTAAAATTTGAAAAGTTATGAAAGATATTTGAAAAAGATAAATCTGAATTTTGAAAAGAAGATATGACGAGTTTAAAAAGATTTGAAAAGAATTTAAAAAGATAATTGAGTTTTGAAAAATGGTTGAAAAGATTTTGAAGAAGAATTAAGAAACAAGTTTAGGATTAAAAATTTTTGGAATTGAAGTTGAAAGATGAGAGTTTGTAACATGTTTATGCAAGAAATCATGAATTGAAACATGAAAAATGGAAAAAATTTGAAGTGAAAAATGAATTTACCTCCTCCCCACAATCCTGGCGTTAAATGCCCAAATGCTGCATGTTTTGGGCATTTAACGCCCATTTGTAGCTTCTTCTGGGCGTTTAACGGCCAACTGTAGCATCTGGCTGGCGTTAAATGCCAGAAAATCCTTTATCACTGGGTGTTTTTTTGAACGCCCAGGATGCTACAAATCTAGAGTTAAATGCCCAGAAATTGCTTCTTTCTGGCATTTAACGCCCAGATGGCTATCTCTACTGGCGTTAAACGCCTAGTAGATGCTCCTTTTGGGCGTTTAATGCCCAAAACAGCTATTACTGGCTTTTTCACACCGGTGAGCTTCTTTTTGCTGTTTTATCCTCTGAATCCTTCTGTAACTCTGTGAACTTATGCAATTGCTATTTTACCTTGAAGATAACTAATATGAACCTGTAAAATTCAATTAATTAACAAAATGGCTGGGTTGCCTCCCAGCAAGCGCTTCTTTATTGTCTTTAGCTGGACTATTACTGAGCTTTAATCAAGTCTCAGTTTTGAGCATTCTTGCTCAAAATTGCTTTCAAGATAATGTTTGACTCTCTATCCATTAATTATCCTGAAGCTCTACGTATCCATATGGTGACACACTTGTAATCACATATGGACCTCTCCACCAGAATTTCAATTTCCCGGGGAATAATCTGAGCCTAGAGTTAAACAGCAGAACTTTCTGCCCTGGCTCAAAGACTCTAGATGACAGCTTCTTATCATGCTATCTTTTTGCTTTCTCTTTGTAAATTTTTGCATTTTTGAAAGCATTGAGTCTGAATTCCTCTAGCTCATTTAACTGGAGCAATCGTTTTTCTCCAGCTAACTTGGCATCAAGGTTTAGGAATCTGGTTGCCCAGTAGGCCTTATGTTCCAGTTCCACTGGCAAGTGACAGGCTTTTCCATACACAAGCTAGTATGGAGAGGTCCCTATAGGAGTCTTGAATGCTGTTCTGTATGCCCACAGAGCATCATCCAAGCTTATTGTCGAATCCCTTCTACGGTTATAGTGTACGAAATTGTGATCATCAATGGCACCATCAACATGGTACGCTCAATTGCAATCTCAACTCTTTATCACAACTTCGCACAACTAACCATCAAGTGCATTGGGTCGTCCAAGTAATAAACCTTACGGAGTAAGGGTCGATCCCACGGAGATTGTTGGTATGAAGCAAGTTATGGTCATCTTGTAAATCTCAGTCAGGCGGATTCAAATGGTTATGGAGGATTAATGATTAAAGGATAAATAAAAACATAAAATAAAGATAGAGATACTTATGCAATTCATTGGTGAGAATTTCAGATAAGCGTATGGAGATGCTTTGTCCCTTCCGTCTCTCTGCTTTCCTACTGTCTTCATCCAATCCTTCTTACTCCTTTCCATGGCAAGCTGTATGTTCTTCATGCACGCAAGGCTCCTTCCATGGCAAGCTGTATGTTGGGTTTCACCGTTGTCAATGGCTACCTCCTGTCCTCTCAGTGAAAATGTTCAATGCACCCTGTCACGGCACGGCTAATCATCTGTCGGTTCTCAATCAGGTTGGAATAGAATCTATTGATTCTTTTGCGTCTGTCACTAACGCCCAGCCTTCAGGAGTTTGAAGCTCGTCACAGTCATTCAATCCTCGAATCCTACTCAGAATACCACAGACAAGGTTTAGACCTTCTGGATTCTCTTGAATGCCACCATCAATTCTAGCTTATACCATGAAGATTTTGATTAAAGAATCCAAGAGATAAACATTCAAGCCTTGTTTACTTGTAGAACGAA
>NC_029772.3:76958105-76961053 GCF_000817695.3 Arachis duranensis
ATACTCGAGGTACAGCAGAGCTCCACACCTTAATCTATGGTGTGTAGAAACTCCACCGTTGAAAATACATAAGTGATAATGGTGATCATTGGCTTCGGCCCCAGAGAGGGAACCAGAAGAACCAAGATGAAAATACAATAGCAAAAGGTCTTATTTATAGAGAACTAGTAGCTTAGGGTTTACAAAGTTGAATAAATGACATAAAAATCCACCTCCGGGCCCACTTGGTGTGTGCTTGGGCTGAGCATTGAAGCATTTTCGTGTAGAGACTTTTCTTGGAGTTAAACGCCAGCTTTTGTGCCAGTTTGGGTGTTTAACTCCCATTCTTGTGCCAGTTCCGGTGTTTTATGCCAGAATTCTTGAGCTAACTTGGAACGCCTGTTTGGGCCATCAAATCTCGGGCAAAGTATGGACTATTATATATTGCTGGAAAGCCCAGGATGTCTACTTTGAGTGTAGGAAGGTCAGAATCCAATAGTCTCTACAGTCCTTTTCAGCCTCTGAATCAGATTTTTGCTCAGATCCCTTAATTTCAGCCAGAAAATACCTGAAATCACAGAAAAACACACAAACTCATAGTAAAGTCCAGAAAAGTGAATTTTAACTAAAAACTAATAAAAATATAATAAAAACTAACTAAAACATACTAAAAACAATGCCAAAAAGCGTATAAATTATTCGCTCATGCTGGGTGAACCTTTTCAGATTGTGACTCAGCTTTGCTAGAGTCCCCAATTAGAGGTGTCCAGGGTTCTTAAGCACACTTTTTTTGCCTTGGATCATGACTTTATTATTTTATTTTATTTTATTTTATTTTATTTTTGAATTCACTGCTTTTTCTTGCTTCAAGAATCATTCTTATGGTTTTTCAGATCCTCAGTAACATATCTCCTTTTTCATCATTCTTTCAAGAGCCAACATTCATGAATCAACAAATTCAAAAGGCATATGCACTGTTCAAGCATACATTCAGAAACCAAAAGTATTGCCACCACATCAAAATAATTAATCTGCTATAAAATTCAAAATTCATGCAATTCTTCTCTTTTTCAATTAAGAACATTTTTCATTAAGAAAGGTGATGGATTCATAGGACATTCATAACTTTAAGGCATAGACACTAAGACACTAATGATCATAAGACACAAACATAGATAAACATAAGCATAAAAATTCGAAAAACAGAGAAATAAAAGACAAGGAGATTAAAGAACGGGTCCACCTTAGTGATGGCGGCTTGTCCTTCCTCTTGAAGATCTTATGGAGTGCTTGAGCTCCTCAATGTCTCTTCCTTGCCTTTGTTGCTCCTCTCTCATGATTCTTTGATCTTCTCTAATTTCATGGAGGAGAATGGAATGTTCTTGGTGCTCCACCCTTAGTTGTCCCATGTTGGAACTCTATTCTCCTAGGGAGGTGTTAATTTGCTCCCAATAGTTTTGTGGAGGAAAGTGCATCCCTTGAGGCATCTCAGGGATTTCATGATGAGTGGGATCTCTTGTTTTCTCCATCCTTTTCTTAGTGATGGGCTTGTCCTCATCAATGAGGATGTCTCCCTCTATGTTAACTCCAACTGAATTACAGAGGTGACAAATGAGATAAGGGAAGGCTAAACTTGCCAAGGTAGAGGACTTGTCTGCCACCTTATAAAGTTCTTGGGATATAACCTCATAAACTTCTACTTCCTCTCCAATCATGATACTATGAATCATGATAGCCCGGTCTATAGTAACTTCGGACCGGTTGCTAGTGGGAATGATTGAGCGTTGGATAAACTCCTACCATCCCGTAGCCACGGGCTTGAGGTGATGTGTGGAAAACGATCCAACACAAAACTCACCGGCAAGTGTACCGGGTCGCATCAAGTAATAAAACCTCATGGGAGTGAGGTCGATCCCACAGGGATTGAAGGATTGAGCAATTTTAGTTTAGTGGTTGATTTAGTCAAGCGATTTGGATCTCATGTCGGATCTCCGGATATTCACTCTTTTTGAGTTTGAAAGGGACCTCGGGGATCACCTTCTTCATGGCCACAACTTCATAGAAGTGGTCTTGATGCACCCTTTGAGATGAATCTCTCCATCTCCCATGACTCGGAGGTGGAAGCTTTTGCCTTCCCTTTCCACTTTCTAGAGGTTTCTCCGGCCTTAGATGCCATAAATGGTTATGGAAAAACAAAAACCAATGCTTTTACCACACCAAACTTAAAAGGTATGCTCGTCCTCGAGCAAAAGAAGAAAGAATAGAGTAGAAGAAGAAGAAATAGAGGAGATAGAGGTGGCTTTGTGGTTCGGCCAAGGGGGAGAAGTAGTGTTTAGGTTGTGTGAAAATGAAGGAGTGAAGAAGGGTTTATATAGGGGTGGAGTGAGGGGTAGGGTTCAGTCATGTATGGGTGGGTTTGGGAGCGAAAGTGGTTTGAATTTGAATGGTGAGGTAGGTGGGGTTTTATGAAGGATGGATGTGAGTGGTAAAGAGAATAGTGGGATTTGATAGGTGAGGGGTTTTTGGGGAAGAGGTGTTGAGGTGATTGGTGAATGGGTGAAAAAGAGAGAGAGTGGTGGGGTAGGTGGGGATCCTGTGGGGTCCACAGATCCTGAGGTGTCAAGGAAAATTCATCCCTGCACCAAGTGGCGAGCAAAAATGCTCCTTCTGCCAATTCTGGCGTTAAACGCCGGGCTGGTGCCCATTCCTGGCGTTTAACGCCAGCTTCTTACCCCTTCCTGGCATTTAACGCCAGTTTGGTGCCCCTTTCTGGCGTTAAACGCCCAGAATGGTGCCAGACTGGGCGTTAAACGCCCATTTGCTGCCCTTACTGGCGTTTAAACGCCAGCAAGTTTTCCTCCAGGGTGTGCTATTTTTCTTTCTGTTTTTTATGCTGTTTTTGCTTTTTCAATTGATTTTGTGACTTCCCATGATCATCAACCTACAGAAAACATAAAATAACAAAAGGT
>NC_029772.3:76961260-76961919 GCF_000817695.3 Arachis duranensis
GTTCAACACCAAACTTAGAAGTTGGTTGTGGCCTCCCAACACCAAACTTAGAGTTTGACTGTTGGGGCTCTGTTTGACTCTATTTTGAGAGAAGCTCTTCATGCTTTCCCTCCATGGTTACAGAGGGATATCCTTGAGCCTTAAACACAAGGGATTCTTCATTCACTTGAATGATCAATTCTCCTCTATCAACATCAATCACAGCCTTTGCTGTAGCTAGGAAGGGTCTGCCAAGGATGATGGATTCATCCATGCATTTCCCAGTATCTAGGACTATGAAATCAGCAGGGATGTAATGGTCTTCAATTTTTACCAGAACATCCTCTACAAGTCCATAAGCTTGTTTTCTTGAATTGTCTGCCATCTCTAGTGAGATTCTTGCAGCTTGCACCTCAGAGATCCCTAGCTTCTCTATTACAGAGAGAGGCATGAGGTTTATGCTTGACCGTAAGTCACACAGAGCCTTCTTAAAGGTCATGGTGCCTATGGAACAGGATATTAAGAATTTACCAAGATCTTGTTTCTTTTGAGGTAGAGTTTGCTGAACCCATGTATCTAGTTTACCAATGAGCAAGGGAGGTTCACCTTCCCAAGTCTCATTACCAAACAACTTGGCATTCAGCTTCATGATAGCTCCTAGATATTGAGCAACTTGCTCT
>NC_029772.3:76961984-76963152 GCF_000817695.3 Arachis duranensis
ATACTCATCAGAGCTCATGAATGGCAGAAGTAAATCCAATGGAATCTCTATGGTCTCAGTGTGAGCCTCAGATTCCCAAGGTTCCTCATTAGGGAACTCATTGGAGGCCAGTGGACATCCATTGAGGTCTTCCTCATTGGTGATCACTGCCTCTTCCTCCTCTCCAAATTTGGCCATGTTGATGGCCTTACACTCTCCTTTTGGATTCTCTTTGGTATTGCTTGGAAGAGTACTAGGAGGGAGTTCAATAACTTTCTTACTTAGCTGACCCACTTGTGCCTCCAAGTTTCTAATGGAGGACCTTGTTTTAGTCATGAAACTTTGAGAGGTTTTGATTAGATCAGAGACCATGGTTGCTAAGTCAGAGTGGCTCTGCTTAGAATTCTCTGTCTGTTGCTGAGAAGATGATGGAAAAGGCTTGCTATTGCTAAACCTATTTCTTCCACCATTATTGTTGTTGAAACCTTATTGAGGTCTCTGTTGATCCTTCCATGAGAGATTGGATGATTTCTCCATGAAGGATTATAGGTGTTTCCATAGGGTTCTCCTATGTAATTCACCTCTTCCATTGATGGGTTCTCAGGATCATAAACTTCTTCTTCAGATGAAGCGTCCTTAGTACTGCCTGGTGCATCTTGCATTCCAGACAGACTCTAAGAAATCATATTGACTTGCTGAGTCAATATTTTGTTCTGAGCCAGTATTGCATTCAGAGTATCAATCTCAAGAACTCCTTTCTTCTGATTCGTCCCATTGTTCACAGGATTCCTTTCAGAAGTGTACATGAATTGGTTATTTGCAACCATTTCAATGAGTTCTTGAGCTTCTGCAGGCATCTTCTTCAGATGAAGAGATCCTCCAGCAGAGCTGTCCAATAACATCTTGGACAGTTCAGAAAGACCATCATAGAAGATGCCTATGATGCTCCATTCAGAAAGCATGTCAGAAGGACACTTTCTGATCAATTGTTTGTATCTTTCCCAAGCTTCATAGGGGGATTCACCTTCCTTCTGTCTAAAGGTTTGGACTTCCACTCTAAGCTTACTCAATTTTTGAGATGGAAAGAACTTTGGCAAGAAGGCATTGACTAGCTTTTCCCAAGAGTTCAGGCTTTCTTTAGGTTGTGAGTCCAACCATATCCGAGCTATGTCTCTTACAGCAAAAGGGA
>NC_029772.3:76963286-76964911 GCF_000817695.3 Arachis duranensis
TGCTTCTCCCATAGAAGTCGGGAGTAGGTGCAGTAAAGTCACCCAGCACCTTCCTTGCATTGTTTGCATTGTTGTTATTTTTGGCCGCCATGTCTTCTTCTTTGAAGATTTCTGTTAGGTTCTCTACAGAGAATTGTGCTTTAGCTTCTCTTAGCTTTCGCTTCAAGGTCCTTTCAGGTTCAGGGTCAGCTTCAACAAGAATGCCTTTGTCTTTGCTCCTGCTCATATGAAAGAGAAGAGAACAAGAAAGTATGGAATCCTCTATGACACAGTATATAGATTCCTTGATGTGTCAGAGAAAAAGAAGAATAGAAGGAGGAGGTAGAAGAATTCGAACTTATCAAGAGAGATAGAGTTCGAATTGTGCATTGAGGAGGAGTGTTAGTCCATAAATAGAAGGATGTGAGAAGAGGGAAAGAATTTTTCGAAAATTAAAGTGAATTAATTAAAAGAAATTTTGAAAAATGGTAATTGATTTTCGAAAACTAAGATTGGGAAAGAAATTAAGTGAAATTTGAAAAAGATTTTGAAATTAGAAATCAAAAAGATATGATTGAAAACTATTTTTAAAAAAGATGTGGTATGATTGAAAAGTTATGGTTTTAAAAAGATTTGATTGAAAAGATATGATTGAAAAACAATTTAAAAAGATTTGATTTTTAAGATCAATGACTTGGCTAACAAGAAAAGATATGATTCAAACATTAAACCTTTCTCAACAGAAAAGGCAACATACTTGAAATGTTGAATCAAATCATTAATTGTTAGCAAGTATTTTTGAAAATGGAAAGAAATTGATTTTGAAAATATATGATTAAAAAGATATGATTTGAAAAAGATTTGATTTTGAAAAACTATGAAAACTTGAAAAAAAATTGAATTAAAAATAGAATCTTCCCTCTTGTGCCATCCGGCGTTAAACGCCCAGAATGATATCCATTCTGTCATTTAACGCCCAAAATGCTACCTTTTTGGGCGTTAAACGGCCACCCTGGCTGGCATTTAAACGCCAGTTTTCCTTCTTCACTGGGCGTTTTGAACGCCCAGCTTTTTCTGTGTAATTTCTCTGCTGTATGTTCTGAATCTTCAATTCTCTGTATTATTGACTTGAAAAGACACAAATTAATTTTTTTTTGAATTTTTAATGATGAGGAATAATCAAAATGCAACTAAAATCAAATAAACAATGCAAAATGCAACAAATCATGGAAAACTAAGATTAAATCAACAATGCATGCAAGACACCAAACTTAGAAGTTTGTATACTACTGACTATAATGATTTAAAGATGCATATGAGAAACAACAAAACACACAAAACAAGAGAATTTAAAGATCGGAGCAAGGAAATCATCAAGAACATCTTGAAGATCAATGAAGAACATAATGCATGTAATTTTCGAAAATTAGAAGAATAAAGACATGCAATTGACACCAAACTTAAAATTAGACATTAGACTCAAACAAGAAACATAAAAATATTTTTGATTTTAAGATTTTATAATTTTTTTTGGATTTTTCGAAAATTGAGTTGAAAAGAAAATAAAGAGATTCAAAATTTTTAATAAGAATTCCAGGAATCATGCAATGTTAGTCTAAAGCTTTAGTCTAAAAAGATTAGACATG
>NC_029772.3:76965125-76979047 GCF_000817695.3 Arachis duranensis
GAGATTGTTGGTATGAAGCAAGCTATGGTCATCTTGTAAATCTCAGTCAGGCGGATTCAAATAGTTATGGAGGATTAATGATTAAAAGATAAATAAAACATAAAGTAAAGATAGAGATACTTATGCAATTCATTGGTGAGAATTTCAGATAAGCGTTTGGGGATGCTTTGTCCCTTCCGTCTCTCTGCTTTCCTACTTCTTCATCCAATCCTTCTTACTCCTTTCCATGGAAAGCTATATGTTGGGCATCACCATTGTCAATGGCTACAGTCCCGTCTTCTCAGTGAAAATGTTCAACACGCTCTGTCACAGCACGGCTAATCATCTGTCGGTTCTCAATCAGGTTGGAATAGAATCCAGTGATTCTTTTGCGTCTGTCACTAACGCCCAACCTTCAGGAGTTTGAAGCTCGTCACAGTCATTCAATCCTCGAATCCTACTCAGAATACCACAGACAAGGTTTAGACCTTCCGGATTCTCTTGAATGCCGCCATCAATTCTAGCTTATACCACGAAGATTCTGATTAAGGAATCCAAGAGATAAACATTCAAGTCTTGTTTGCTTGTAGAACGGAAGTGGTTGTCAGGCACACGTTCATAAGTGAGAATGATGATGAGTGTCACATAATCATCACATTCATCATGTTCTTGGGTGCGAATGAATATCTTAGAACAAGAATAAGCTGAATTGAATAGAAGAACAATAGTGATTGCATTAATACTCGAGGTACCGCAGAGCTCCACACCTTAATCTATGGTGTGTAGAAACTCCACCGTTGAAAATACATAAGTGATAATGGTGATCATTGGCTTCAGCCCCAGAGAGGGAACCAGAAGAACCAAGATGAAAATACAATAGCAAAAGGTCTTATTTATAGAGAACTAGTAGCTTAGGGTTTACAAAGATGAGTAAATGACATAAAAATCCACTTCCGGGCCCACTTGGTGTGTGCTTGGGCTGAGCATTAAAGCATTTTTGTGTAGGGACTTTTCTTGGAGTTAAACACCAGCTTTTGTGCCAGTTTGGGCGTTTAACTCCCATTCTTGTGCCAGTTCCGGTGTTTTACGCCAGAATTCTTGCGCTGACTTGGAACGCCTGTTTGGACCATCAAATCTCGGGCAAAGTATGGACTATTAATATTGCTGGAAAGCCCAGGATGTCTACCTTCCAACGCAGTTGAGAGCTCGCCAATTGGGCTTCTGTAGCTCCAGAAAGTCCACTTCGAGTGCAGGGAGGTCAGAATCCAACAGCATCTGCAGTCCTTTTCAGCCTCTGAATCAGATTTTTGCTCAGATCACTCAATTTCAGCCAGAAAATACCTGAAATCACAGAAAAACACACAAACTCATAGTAAAGTCCAAAAAAGTGAATTTTAACTAAAAACTAATAAAAATATAATAAAAACTAACTAAAACATACTAAAAACATACTAAAAACAATGCCAAAAGGCGTATAAATTATCCGCTCATCAATAATCTCTATCTTGCAAGTTTGTAAATTATTCTCAATAACTCAATTCAATTATGGATTGGACTTGGTTGTTAGTACCTTTAGCCCTTATGTTCATATATGTATTCTTTGAAATTGATTTATTTTGACAAAGTAGTTGCATGCATTAGATAGATTACATTTAGATAGTTTGCATTTAAATAAATTTCATACTTCCTTTCTTGTCTTTCTTGGTTTAGCATGAGGACATGCTATTGTTTAAGTGTGTGGAGGTTGATAAACCACAATTTTATAGTTTATTTTGTATTGAATTTGGTAGATTTTGTCAACTTTCTCCTATCTTTTCACTAAAATAGCATGATTTTGTGAATTTCTCCCAAATTGTGCTTAAGAGTAAAAACATGCTTTTTAGACTTTTAAAGTGCTAAATTTAATTTACTTTTCTCCCATTCGATGTATTGATATGTTTGCTTCAGTGATTTAAGGTTTTTAAGGCAAGAATGACTTGAAAAAAATGGAGGAAAAGCATGTAAAGTGGATAATTCATGAAGAAATGAGGATTTGCAGAATTCATGGCGACATGTGTACGTGGCCCAAGCGTACATATGAGAGGAAAGCTGTCAGGTGACGCCTATACGTGACTCATGCGTACGCGTGACAAGCAGCACATGACCAACTTAAAGGCAATACGCTCGGGGTGATGTCTGAACTACCAGGCCCAAATCCAACTCATTTGTAATGCTATTGAACCCAAGGATAGAAGAGGGAATGAACCAAGTAGTCATAATTAGGTTTTTACCATGCTTTAGGTTACATTTTCTAGAGAGTGAATTAGGGTAGATTAGTTTAATTTCTCTTTATTTCTCTCTTTAATTCTTGTTTTAGTGTAGTTGCATTTATGTTTTCATGCTTTATTGTCTTGGGTCTCTTTGTTTACATTGTTAATTTCCCTTTTATGTTATTTTTATGTTTATGAACTCTTGTTGCTTTTGATTTCTATTAATGCAATTTATGTTTTCTATGTTTATTGTTCCTTTCTTTAATTGTTAGTTATCGATTCTTGCATTTGGTAGTTTAGATTTTATATTTCTTTCACTTTTATGATGCTTTTCTTTTATGCCTTCCAAGTGTTTGATAAAATGCTTGGTTGGATTTTAGAGTAGAATTTCGTACTCTTAGCTTGGGTTGGTAACTTGGGTGACCTAGAGTTACTAATGTCCAAGTAATTGATAATTTGTTGCCATTGAGGATCCATTAAGCTCACTTGGCCTTTCTCTAATTTAAGAGATGACTAAGGGCTTATTTGGGTGAGCTTCTAAGAAAGAATATTTTTTCGAGTTATCTTTTTTTAAAAGATCTTATGGATAAGTAAAAATAATTTTATGTTTGGAAATCTCATGCAAAAAGATCTTTTTATTTATCAATTATGTTTGGGTATAACAATTTAAAAGTACTTCTTTATTTATTTTTTACATGAAAAACATCTTTTTTTCTTTAAAGAAAAAAGATATTTTAAAAAAAGATGTAAATTACAGCTTCTCAAAAAAGATTTTTTTAGTGCTTTTACTTTTACTACTAGAAATTTGTCAAACACGCTAAAAAATAAAAAAAAGATCTTTTTTATTGAAAAAAAAAGATCTTTTTTCATCAAGCTAATGGCACCTAAACAAGTACTAAGTGGGAGTGATCCTTATAATATCATGTTGTGGTTGGTAACAAGGATGGTGATCCTTAACCATCAACCCTTGCCAAGACCTTTTTATCATTTAAGTTTCCTTTACTTCGTTGAAATTTACATTTCTTGTCCCTTATTTTAAAACCCCAAAAATACTTTCCCATAACCAATAATATGCGCACTTCCCTGCAATTCCTTGAGAGACGACCCGAGGTTTAAATACTTCAGTTTATTTTTATTGGGGTTTGTACTTGTGACAAACAAAATTAAACTTTAATGTGAGAATTAATTGTTGGTTTGGACTATGCTTGGAATGTGATAATTTTTGTGAAAATTGCTAACTGACATTTATCCCTCATCAAGCACTCATGGCAAGGATCAAGAGTCAAGGCTTCTTATCTAGATCATTGACCACAACATGGTAATTACAAAGGGTGAAGTCAATTGGAAATAAATGATCCTAAAACTAACTAACAATCCTAAATTACCAATTTCTCTAGACATCAATTATATCTTGGAACCTAAGTCCTCAATCACAAGCCAAGAGTATAAAAATATACTCTAAAATCTAATCAAGCATTTTATCAAATATTTGGAAGGCATAAAAATGAGAGAATATTAAAATAACAATAAATTTAAAATATAAAGCTACCAAATGTAAGATAACAATAATAACAACTCAATTAAACAATAAAAAACATAAAAAAGGCATCAATTGCATTAAAGGAAATTAAAATCAATAAGAGTTCAATATCATAAAAGTAACCAAATACAAGAAATAGCAAGTAAAACTAAGAGAGCAAGAAGTACTAACAAGAATTTGAAAGGAAAACTAAGTCAAGACAAGAATTAAAACTTAAATCTAAGAGAAAATTGATCTTATCTACCCTAATTCTAGAGAGAAAACAGAGCTTCTCTCTCTAGAATATAACCTAAAACATGATACTAACTAAATCTAATTGCTCCCCTTTCATCCTTCTTGAATTTGGCTTGAAAAAGCTTCAGAAATGAGTTAGATTGGGCTTTGGAAGGCCAGGAATTGTGACCCACGTGTTACATTTAATGAAGTCACGTGATTGCATTCGTGCGTATGCATGCCTGACCATGCGTACGCATGGATGTAAAATTGCAATCGTGCATAGGCATCCATTCTTGTACGTACGCATGGTTGTTAAAATTGCAATTGTGCTACGCATGAATGCTTGTGCGTACAAATGGCTGTAAAATGTGCCAAACTTCATTTCTTCATGAATTCTTCACTTTTGCATGCTTTGTCCTCACTCCTTGAATCCATACTTGCCTTGTAAACCTAAAAACACTTTATCAAATATATCAAGGTATTGAATGGAATTAAAGTGGATTAAAATATGCAAATTAAGGACCTAAAAATCATGTTTTCAATTTTAAACAAAATTTAGGAAGAATCCATATAACCATGCTATTTTAGTGAATAAATGCAAGAGAAGTTAATAAAATCCATCCAATTAAAGCAAATTACTACCATGAAATGTGGATTTATCAAGTAAGCTTCAAAACATGAGTTTCAGATCTTGTTGACGTTGGTCCAGACTTAAGGATTGTTGCGCTGCTTCTTGGGCATTTGTGGCTCGAGTAACTGCTTTGACTAAAGCACCTCAACCAGAAAGTTTGGAAGCATGAGACTTTTTAATCATTTTTCAGTCGAAGAGAGACAATAGCATTGGTGGAAGCGACTTTGTCTTTTCTTGATTTTAAATCAGCTAATTCTTGCTTTAAAGCTGTAATCTTCCACACCATTTATCATTCTTTTGCCCAGTCCTCCGATAGAACCTCAATGACCTAAGACTTAGCCGTGTCATGTTTCTTCAGTTGAGTATCATAGTCAGCCAAAGTCTTAAATGACTTGTTTAGTTTTGGTTAGCATCATGAATTTTGGAAAAGTGGGAGGAGACGTCCTCAATAAATGAGGCAAGAGTTGAGTGCATGTTAGAGGAAATACATATGTCCAAGAAGGCAAGTGCATCACTCAGTTGAGTCTTTAAGACATTATTATAATCAATATCCTCAATGGAATGGTTCAAGCAATCAAGAAAAATATTGATTCTATTGACAAGATGAGGATCTGGACCTATGGACACAGGGGAAGTAACTTCTTTTATAACCTCTTCTTCTTTAGTCGACGCTATCGGAGTTGACTTTTCAGCCTGAGGTTTAACAGTGCTCAACACTAGATCAGAAGATAATGCCATAGTTCCTTCAGAGGAATACACCTGTCGAGCTTCAAATATGATATTTTCCAGGTCAAAGCCGATGCCATCGAAATTCAAAATTGCAGCTTCTAAAGAAGGAACATTAAATGTTGGTTCCGTATATTGATCAATGAATTTCTGTGTCGATAATATGGGAGTAGTGTCTTCATCGACAAATTTCTTTGTCGAATATACAGGAGCAATAGTGATAGTGGTAGAAGTCGACCCTGATCCATATGTAGGCTCAGATTCTTGGTGAGCTCCTGCATCATTAGGAAAAGACATATAGTGAATCTAAAAAAAAATATAAGGATCAGGTGACAGTCAAAAAGCACTTGACATTAAAAATTTAAACAAAAGAATTACCAATGGAAAATAGGTCGAAATATGAGATGATGTTGTCAATGATGGATTCTATGTCAAGAGTTGGAATAGGAGTAGACAGACTAACAGTCTGAGTAGTCTGAATAGGCTGAAAGAATTTTGTTTCAGCGTAAAGTGGCTGATCCATTTCTCGTTTAGAAGGATTGTCGATATTAGCAACTCGAGAGAGAAGTCCCTGTCTGGGATTGTTTCAAATGTAATATATTAAAAAAATTTGTAATTATATGGTGAAATTTCTGAGTTGCAACATAAATCATTAAGTATATACCTTTGAGGTTGCAGGTCAAACTTTTTGAAGCTTTGGTATTTCTTCTCTCGTCAGAACATCAATAGGACTACGTTTCTTTGAGGTAAGGGTCACACCACTCGACCTTCCTCTACTCTAACATCTTCCTTGTTTGGTCTTTTTCTTAGATGTTGCATCCTCATCAGTATCCCAATTTTTTTCAACTAGTTGTGGGTCAGCAGCAACTTGAGTTTTGGTGGTGTATCGAGTAACTAGAAACTAAAAGCAAGGTGAGTCGATTATCAAAATGATGCTTAAAGAAGTACTGAATACTTGAAAAGGGATTAATGATTTCTTTTATATACTCACATTTGGTTTTTTTTATGCTATTTGTGCAGTAGGGAAAACCAGATTCAAAAGGGCTTGATTTACATATGTACAATGAGCAGAAAAACACTTCGACAACCATTCATGAAAGTCAGGAGTCGACAAGAAACAACGATCGATATTTAGATACTAGTATTGAGTCGACATCCATTGGTGGTTCATTTCTAGCATCTTGTCTAATGCTTTTGTCTCCAACACCTCAAAGTGAATTATTTGAGCTTTTCGGTCAAGAGATAGAGGAGAAGGTAACTCTTGGGCTAAGCCAAACTATCGAGCTACATACTGGGGAGAATAACTGATTAATTTTTTTTAAGATCCCAGAATGATTCATGAGTTAGGCCGACAGGGAGGATTTGAGGAGTTAAGATTCTAGCCCATATATCATCAACTACTGCTTGATTTTCTGGCTGAGAGCTAGTAAAAGATTTAAGGAATGAAAAAGAACTGGGTTGAAATGAGAATAGGTTTAGGAAATAAGAAACATTGTGGTCTTCTTTGATGTCGAACAGAATTCTAACAAAGTGTCGAAAGGCACCAATGGGAAACAAGGTTTTTGGTCTCATCCAAGAAAGTCGAGAAAAGATGAATACCATCGATGGAAGTGTTGGAAATTTTAGAATCAGAAGCTGTGAGTCGAGGTTCAAGAATAGCTTTGAGCCATAAATTTACGACCCAAAGGAGACCAAAAGGGTTGATCGAAGGATCTCCTTGTTGAATTTCACCAACAATCATGGAAAGTGTTTCATAAAGTTGACTTAGAATCAAAGCAAGAATAATGATGAGTTTTTTGTGATGAATCATAATGGCCAGGGGCAAGAAGTTGATCTTTTGAATTTGGACTGGTTTTGGGTAGAAGACAAAGGAGTTGAGCCAAAGTAAGAGGAAAGCTACATGCTCACTGTCAGAAATAGGGTCTCCATCGAAACCCATGTTGTTTTGAATGAAGCTCGATATGGAGTTTGAGTCAAAATTAATGTCAAACTTATCCTCAGGGTAATTGATTGACCATGATACAAATTCACCATCAAGTGGTAAGCCGATCAAGGTCAAAATGTCCATCAGAGTCAGACCCATAATTCCATAAGGAAAATGAAGGTTATTAGTGGCATGGCACCAAAAGTACAAACTAGCCCCTGGTGAAAGAGCAATGTAAGAAAGGTTGAAGGTAGCTAATTCTAAGCTATGCACAATATTCATATATTCCCAAATCGGTTTATACACGGGTGCAAGTCTAGGCATCCAGGTCAAAAAAAAGGAGACTCAAGTCCCTAGGGGGAGTAGTTCTAAAGACTCAGCCCATAAAGTATGAAGCTTTGATATTCTTGCAAACAATCAATGACAAATGCTTTGGGGGTGATGGAAAGAAAGAAGAAATAGAATCAATTTGTTCTTGGGTTGTTAAAGGGCCTAAGGAAGAATGCAATACTCCATTAACTAAAAATGGCAGGAATACCTGGCGGCACCAGAGATCAGAGGTCTTTGCATTTGAGTTTGGGGCTCTCAAGGCTCCATCTTCATTGTAGAACTGCACTACTTCAGCCACTAATGGAGGAAGGAGAATGACTTTATCACCTTCTTCGCAAGAACGAGGAGCAGCAACCATGGTTGCCAATGAAGAAGAAGCAACGGTAATAGCCGGCATAGAACTTGAGTGAGGCATGGACTAGGAAGCCATGGAAGATGCGTCGCTCAGAGAGGAAAGAGATTAGGGTTTTGGAAGCATAAGTTTTTCAAAATTGGGGATGATTTAATTGAAAAAGTATGATGGAGTGAGGAGTATGATGAATCCATATTTTAGGATATATTTTAGTTTGATTTGAGTGGATTCCATCACATAAACCCCACATTTATTCACCTAAATTGCATGCTTTTGAGATTTCTTCCTAAATTGTGCTTCAAAATGAAAACATGCTCTTTTGTGCTTAATTTAGTCAAATTTATTCACTTTAATCCCATTTGGTGCCTTGATGTATTTGTTAAGTGATTTTTAGGTTTCCAAGGCAAGCATGGGTTGAAGAAGTGAGGAAAAGAGCATGCAAAAGGGAAGAATTCAAGAAAGGAAGGATTTGAAAAGCTGCCAGCCCTGACCTCTCTGTACTAAATTGGTCATAACTTGAGCTACCGAGGTCCAAATGAGGCGATTTTAGCGAAATTGGAAAGCTAACATATGGGGCTTCGAAATGATATATAATTTTCTATAGTGGACATAAGCATGTGTGCATACGCACAGTTACTTGTGCGTACACACAAGTCAGGATTTAGTAAGTGTACGGACGCACACATCTGTGCGTCCGCACAGGTCCCTGCACGTGAGCTCATTAATTGGAAATCGCTGGGGGTGATTTTTGGGCCCCCAAAATCCAATCCAACTCATTTCTAAAGCTATTTAAGGCTAAATTAAAGATGGAAGAAGGGGGCGGGGGTAATTATGTTTAGCTTTTATCATGTTTTAGTGTAGTTTTCTAGAGAGAGAAGCTCCCCCATCTCTCTAGAATTAGGGTTCCTTAGTTTAAATTCTTATAATTTCTACTCTTAATTCTTGTTTTCATTTACTTTTCCTTGTCAATTATTGTTATTGCATCTTTGTTCTTGTTTTATTTCTCTTGTATTTTCTTTATTTTGCCACTTTTATGTTATGAGCACTCTTTTGTTATTTTAATTCCATTTAATGCAAATTTATGTTTCTATGTCATTTATTGCTTTCTTTAGTTGTTATTGTCATTTTCTTGCTTTTGGTATTTTAGCATTTATTTTAATGTATTTTAATATTATTTTATCTCATGCACACCAAGTGTTTGATAAAATGCTTGGCTTAGTTTTCACTTAGTTTTTCTATACTCTTGGCTTGAAATTGTTGACTTTGGTACTCCTTGAGTCTTTGATGTCCATTCTTGTTTCATATATTAGAGTGAGTTAGTTGATTTGGTTTCCTTTACTTGCATTTACTTGCTTTGACTTTTATTGCTTTTGACTTTTAATTCTTGCATGTTAAGTTTTCTCACTCTTGGTTGAGAAATTGGGTGTTTGGGTGGAATTAAGTTGTGGATGTCCATTCTGCATTGTGTGGGAATAGTTAATTGATTTGGTTTCCATTGATGCTAGTCTTTCACTAAGTAATTAGTGAGTTGACTAGGACAGTTGAGAAATTGAGATCAATTACACTCTTTTGACTAATTCTCAAGGAGGATTGACTAGTTTCGATTGATTCCACACAATTGCCATGTTTGTGGTCCACAACTAGGATAGGAATCCTAAATTCTCCAATTCTTGCCAAGAGCTCTTTTTAGTATTTAAATTATGTTTTAATTGCTTTCCTTTTAAATTCTTGCATGATCATTTACTTTCTTACTATTTACGTTTCTTGATCTTTTTGCTATCATCCAACCCCCATTTCTCTCATAGGCAATAATTGTACATTTAATTGCAACTCCTAGGGAGAATGACCCAAGGTTGAAGTACTCTCAATCTCGGTTATAATTTTATTTGAATTTATTGTTTGATTAATACTCAATTGTTGGGTTTGGACGATACTTGCAACAGATAAAATCTACTTTTAGTGTGAAAATCCAAACCCGTGCATTTGGGCATCATCAAATTTGGTGCCGTTGCCTGGGAGTTGCAATGGCGTATGTTTTTGGCTATTGTATATATGTTAATATGTAAATAGCTTACGTTTTGGTTGTCTTTTGTTTTTGTTGATGGTTAGAATTGGGATCTTGGAGGACATTGGACATTCTAGCATTGGTGGGAAAATCAAGCACAAGCCACCATAGCAAGGGATCTCCCAATTGTCTAACTGAAAGACATTAAATAAAAGTGCTTAGTAACATCTTTCTAACTCTCCCTCCTTTTAGCATTTGTTTGTTGAATTTTTGCTTCTTTTAATTAGCTTAGTTTGGTAGAATTTGTGTGTTGATCTTGTAGTTTTAAGGTAAAATAAGTTTTGGCGTTAAAAATGCTATTTTGGATGTCAAGTTTGGTACCTTAGATCACTAAAATTTTTTGAGACAAACAGAGCATGTGCGTGCACACACACCTGTGTGTACGCACACAACCCCATTTTTCGCGTTCTGTGCGTGCGCACCCACTTGTGCGCATGCGCACCAGCTTTTGCACCTTCTGCTGGGAGTGTTTGCATGCCTTGTGCATCCGCATCCCCCTCTTTTAGCCTCTTGTGCGTGCGCACAGACCTGTGTGCATACGCACAGACGGCGTGATAGCTGGCAATTTTGACGCTTCATGTTACAAAAAAAAAAAGAAAAGAAGAAGAAAAGAAAAGGGTGTTCTGTGCGTGCACACACGCTGGTACGTACGCACACCCCATAATCCCCTCTCTGTTCAGAGCGCTCGCACGCCCTGTGCATCCCCTCACCCTCCATTTCTTTACCTTCTGTGCATGTGCACACCCTTGTGCGTGCACACACTTCTTAATTCCTCTTCTGCTTGGAGCATTCGCACACCTTGTGCGGGCGCACACCTCCCCTAGTGTGCGTATGCACACATACCTGTGCATATGCATGCCCCTGTTTCCTCACCACTACACTTCTTTTCTTCTCTTCTCTCTACTTCTTCTCTTCTTCTTTCTTCCGCCCCTCTCTTATCTTGCTTTTTCCTTCTTTTCTACTTGTTTTACTTTGTTTTGTTTGCATTTCATTTATATTTCAGTAATTATGTTAGTTTCTATTTAGTTGTTTGTTAATTGAATAAGTTGCAAGTGTTTGCTTGATGTTGATTGGGTTGTTTCTTGCTTGATCTTCGTTCAAGCTTTAATGAATATGTGCATTGAGCATTATATCTTTATTTGATTGCCAAATTGAATTAAGAGTTTGATTCATATGTTGTAGCTACCATATGTATTAGACTATATCCTTGGTTGGCAACTTGATTATGAATTGTGCACTTTAATTTAGTGATTTGAGTTGAACTACTTATTCATTATGGTTTCTAAGTGAATATAATCACATAACAAGGTATTTGTTCCTTGTGAATGCTTTGCATTTTTTTGAGTTGACTTGACTTGATTTTTATCAAGACCTGTCACTTTTTGTAAAAAGCACCTTATACATGTGATTATTTCATTACTCCTAAAGATGAATAAGTAGTCTTTTTTTCCATCATTGAATTGGTTATTGTTAATTGTGCCATTTTCTATTAATATTGTGCTTTCACTTGCACGATTTCAATATCCAATATCTCATACACTCAATTCACTGTTGTTGATGTTGCCTAAGTTGCATGTGCTTGAATGACACTCATCTCTTAGTTGCATCTTAGGCTATTTAGTTGAGTAACTCATGCTTACTTTTTCATTGTGTGGATGCCACGTTAGCCGGCCGTCGTGTGTATACCACACCACTTTGCAAAATTCCTCAATTAGATGCTTATTTGCCTACCCCTTTTACCCTTTTGTGCTACTTGCACTATGATTCTTGATTATAATTTATCCATTCTTTTTTAGGATGAGGCTTGGAAGCAAGGATCTGGTAGAAAAGGAGGACACCGAGGAGGGAAATGCCAAGCATGCATTAGACTTGGCAAATTCCACACAACCCAAGCCCTCGCATCCGTGAAGGTGGATCTCTTGAGAGAAATTCTCCCCGGATTGTGTTCGTTCACGGAGGACCGTGCAATGCTTAAGTGTGGGGGAGGATCCACATCTGTTGGGGCGTAAATTCTCTCTTTCTCAACACTTGCACTATTTTTTCTAGTTTTGATAGTATATCTTTGTGCATATTTGTTAGTCTTTTATTGCATTACACTTTGCTTGGTTTACTTGTATATATCTTAGTTTGTGTTCATACCCTGGGTCGAGCTGTCTGACCTAAGATGTTCTACTGATAAGTCAACCGACCTCTTCAGGTCAGGACAAATCCGACCTCTTCTCAAAGAGCTCGGCCATATCACCAGGAAAGCCCGAAAATGGCCCAAATGGAGGACCGCGCCCTAAAACCTAAGGCAGCCCAAGCCTACAGATAGAAAGGTGGTTCCCTTGAAGATAAGATGACCTCACTCAAAAGATAAAGATAAGATAAAATAACTAAATTTTCTTATCTAAGAAGGTCACTCTGCGCTATTATAAATAAACTGGAGCACCCAGGTATAACTCATACTCTGATCTTACTAAAAATCTGCTTAATACCCTTGCTAACTTAAGCATCGGAATCCCTTGCAGATACCACCACCCTCTGGTGACGAAGGATCAGCACCTCCACCAAGTCCAACAAGTCAGACACATCATCTCTAACTAGTACAGAAGATCTCATCCAAGATCGACCTACAGTTTCAGGTAACCCTCGGAACATTGGCGCCGTTGCTGGGGAACCTGGATGTCATCCCATCACCATGGCGGATGACCAAGACAACGACCACGATTCAGGTCTAAAAGACAGAACACCACACAAAAACGTGGACACTACACCAAAAGACACCCCGCAATCCAACGAAGACAAAAATTCACCAAACTCGGAGGCCCTTGAGATGCTTCAAGATCATTTAAAATAACTTAAGAAAGAAGCCCAACATCAGCAAGAAGCTGGGAAGGACCTACAAAGGGAGATAAGGCTACGCCGGGAATTGGAATATGAACTCCTAAAACTCGAAGCCAATCTCAAAGCTAAAGCAACTCGATCCACCCACGAGGACAGCTCCCGCAAGGACCAAGATCCATTTACCAAGGAGATCATGAAGACCAAAATCCTAAAAGACTTTAAACTCCCGGATATGGCCTTATATGATGGCACGGCAGATCCCAGCCATCACCTTAGTAATTTCAGAAATCGAATGTACCTCACTGATGCCTCAGACGCAGTCCGCTGCAAAGCCTTCCCGACTATCTTAACAAAAACGGCGATTAAGTGGTTCGACAATTGGTGGACGAAATTGTGATCACTACAACTTCGCACAACTAACCAGCAAGTGTACTGGGTCGTCCAAGTAATAAACCTTACGCGAGTAAGGGTCGATCCCACAGAGATTGTTGGTATGAAGCAAGCTATGGTCACCTTGTAAATCTCAGTCAGGCAAACTCAAATGGGTATGGTGATATACGAATAAAACATAAAGATAAAGATAGAGATACTTATGTAAGAAGACTCTGATCTCACGGAATGGCTGGCTCGTTTGTCAGGCGAGCACTCGGTTGTCAGGCGATCAACCATGCATCGTGTATCAGGAATCCAAGAGATATTAACCCAATCGAAGGTAGAACGGAGGTGGTTGTCAATCACACGTTCATAGGTGAGAATGATGATGAGTGTCACGGATCATCACAGTCATCAAGTTGAAGAACAAGTGATATCTTAGAACAAGAACAAGCGGAGTTGAATAGAAGAACAATAGTAATTGCATTAATACTCGAGGTACAGCAGAGCTCCACACCTTAATCTATGGTATGTAGAAACTCCACCGTTGAAAATACATAAGAACAAGAGTGATCATTGGCTTCGGTCCCAGAGAGGGAACCAGAAGAACCAAGATTCCAAATACAATAGTATAATGTCCTACTTATAGATAACTAGTAGCCTATGGTGTACAGAGATGAGTAAAAGACATAAAAATCCACTTCCGGGCCCA
>NC_029772.3:76979167-76979835 GCF_000817695.3 Arachis duranensis
CTTTTATGCCAGTTTGGGCGTTTAACTCCCATTTTGGTGCCAGTTCCGGCGTTTAACGCTGGGATTTCTGAGCTCTGGTTCGCGATGTGTTTCTGGCGTTTGACACCAGAATGCAGCATGGAACTGGCGTTGAGCGCCAGTTTACGTCATCTAATCTTGAATAAAGTATGGACTGTTACATATTGCTGGAAAGCTTTGGATGTCGACTTTCCAACGCCATTGAGAGCGCGCCATTTGGAGTTCTTTAGCTCTAGAAAATCTATTTCGAGAGTAGGGAGGTCAGAATCCAACAGCATCAGCAGTCCTTTTTCAGCTTGAATAAGATTTTCGCTCAGGTCCCTCAATTTCAGCCAGAAAATACCTGAAATCACAGAAAAATACACAAAATCATAGTAAATTCCAGAAAAGTGAATTTTAACTAAAAACTAATAAAAATATACTAAAAACTAACTAGATCATACTAAAAACATACTAAAAACAATGCCAAAAAGCGTACAAATAATTGACTTCCTTAGGAACTCAGAATCCAGATAGTGTTATTGATTCTCCTAGTCAAGTATGATGATTCTTGAACATAGCTACTTATTGAGTCTTGGCCGTGGCCCAAAGCACTCTGTCTTCCAGTATTACCACCGGATACATACATGCCACAGACACATAATTGGGTG
>NC_029772.3:76982511-76982747 GCF_000817695.3 Arachis duranensis
TTTGGCTCTGTTTTGAGAGAAGCTCTTCATGCTTCCTCTCCATGGTGACAGAGGGATATCCTTGAGCCTTAAACACCAAGGCTTCTTCATTCACTTGAATGATCAATTCTCCTCTGTCCACATCAATCACAGCCCTTGCTGTGGCTAGGAAGGGTCTGCCAAGGATGATGGATTCATCCATGCACTTCCCAGTCTCTAGGACTATGAAATCAGCAGGGATGTAATGGTTTTCAACT
>NC_029772.3:76984998-76985557 GCF_000817695.3 Arachis duranensis
GCTTCAAGGTCCTTTCAGGTTCAGGATCAGCCTCAACAAGAATGCTTTTGTCCTTGCTCCTGCTCATAAGAAAGAGAAGAGAACAAGAAAATGTGGAATCCTCTATGTCACAGTATAGAGATTCCTTGAGGTGTCAGAGGAAAAGAAAAATAGAAGGCAGAAGTAGAAAATTCGAACTTATCAAAGAATATGGAGTTCGAATTTTGCATTAAGGAATAGTATTAGTCCATAAATAGAAGGATGTGAGAAGAGGGGAAGTAATTTTCGAAAATCAAGTAAAAGATTTTGAAAACATTTTGAAAAACACTAATTGATTTTCGAAAATAAAAGTGGGAAAGAAATCAAGTGATTTTTGAAAAATAATTTGAAATTAGAAATCAAAAAGATTTGATTGAAAGTCATTTTGAAAAAGATGTGGTTAAGAAGATATGATTGGTTTTAAAAAGATGTGATTGAGAAGGTATGTTTTGAAAAACATTTTTAAAAGATTTGATTTTAGAAATTAAAAACTTGGCTAACAAGAAAAGATATGATTCAGACATTAAACCTTTCTCAACAG
>NC_029772.3:76985711-76986117 GCF_000817695.3 Arachis duranensis
GAAAAAGATTTGATTTTGAAAAGATTTTGAAAACTTGAAAAAAATTTGCATTGAAAACAGAATCTTCCCCCTTGTGCCATCTTGGCGTTAAACGCCTAGAATGGTGCACATTCTGGCGTTTAACGCCCAAAATGCTTTGGATTTTATGCTTTTCTAAATTTTTTTTGTGCTTTTTTTTTTTCGAAAATTAAGTGGAAAAAGAAAATAAAGATATCAAAATTCTTAATGAGAATTCCAGGAATCATGCAATGTTTAGTCTAAAGCTTTAGTCTAAAGAAATTAGACATGGCTGAACAAGCTTTAGCAGGACATTGCATTCAAGAGCTAAATTGATGAAAATCAATCAGCTTTGGTGATGATAAGAACATCACCTTGAAACACTAGAATTCATTCTTAAGAACTCTGA
>NC_029772.3:76986454-76986740 GCF_000817695.3 Arachis duranensis
TGGTAGGAATTTCAGATAAGCGTATGAAGATGCTTGTCCCTTCCGTCTCTCTACTTTCCTACTGTCTTCATCCAATCCTTCACACTCCTTTCCATGGCAAGCTGTATTTACGGTTTCACCGTTGTCAGTGGCTACCTCCCATCCTCTCAGTGAAAATGTTCAACGCACCCTGTCACGGCACGACTATTCAGCTGTCGATTCTCGATCATGTCGGAATAGAATCCAGTGATTCTTTTGCGTCTGTCACTAACGCCCCACAATCGCGAGTTTGAAGCTCGTCACAGTC
>NC_029772.3:76987100-76993228 GCF_000817695.3 Arachis duranensis
TTGTCAGGCGATCAACCATGCATCGTGTATCAGGAATCCAAGAGATATTCACCCAATCGAAGGTAGAACGGAGGTGGTTGTCAGTCACACGTTCATAGGTGAGAATGATGATGAGTGTCATGGATCATCACATTCATCAAGTTGAAGAACAAGTGATATCTTAGAACCAGAACAAGCGGAATTGAATAGAAGAACAATAGTAATTGCATTAATACTCGAGGTACAGCAGAGCTCCACACCTTAATCTATCATATGTAGAAACTCCACCGTTAAAAATACATAAGAACAAGAGTGATCATTGGCTTCAGTCCCAAATAGGGAACCAGAAGAACCAAGATGAAAATACAATAGTATAATGTCCTACTTATAGAAAACTAGTAGCCTAGGGTGTACAGAGATGAGTAAATGACATAAAAATCCACTTCCGGGCCCACTTGGTGTGTGATTGGGCTGAGCGTTGAAGCATTTTCGTGTAGAGACTCTTCTTGGAGTTAAACGCCATCTTTTGTGCCAGTTTGGGCGTTTAACTCCCATCCTTGTGCCAGTTCCGGCGTTTAACGAGTAAAGTCCAGAAAAGTGAATTTTAACTAAAAACTAATAAAAATATACTAAAAACTAACTAGATCATACTAAAAACATACTAAAAACAATGCCAAAAAGCGTACAAATTATCCGCTCATCAACAATCTACCCCCTATGTCCATCTCAAGCTTCGACGACCTAGCCCAGAAGTTTCTAGCCAGATTCTCTATCCAGAAAGACAAAACCAAGCACGCCCCATGTCTATTAGGAATCAAACAAGGAGATCAGGAAAGTCTCTACAGTTACATGGAAAGATTCAACAAGGCATGTCTAGACATACAAAGTCTGCACATAGAAGCGGCCATCATGGGCCTCATCAATGGCCTACTAGAAGGGCCTTTTAGCCAATCCATATCGAAAAAGCATCCCACATCTCTAAATGAAGTACAAGAACGAGCAGAGAAGTATATCAACATAGAGGAAAACGCTCGACTCGGAGAAACCTCAAAATCCGGATTCTCCTACTCCTCCCAAGATAAGGACAGAATCCAAGAAAAAAGAAGATCGACATGGGAAAAAGATAAAAAATACCATAATTATACTCCTCTTTGGGTATCCCTTGTGGATGTCTACAGAGAAGTATGCCATACTAAAAAGATACCTCCAGCTTGACCACTCAAAAGCAAAAAAGGAGGAGGAAACCGGGTATAATATTGTGAATATCACCGAATTTACAGACATTCGACCAACGAATGTTTCGACCTAAAAAATATCATAGAAAAATTGGTAAAATAAGGAAAATTTGATCGGTACTTGGCGAACCGAGCAGACGGTCCCAGAAAAAGAAGAAGGGACGAAGATATCGGACAGGCAGAACGACAACCTCGTACACCTGAAAGACACGTCCACATGATTCACGGAGGTGTTATGGGAGGCGGGATCTCCAAATCATCTTGCAAAAGATATCTCAAAGAAGTATATCATGTTTTGGGAAGAGAGGAAACACCTGACATCCCCACAATTATTTTTACTAAAGAGGATGCATCTGGCATCATCCCAGGACACGACGATCCTATGGTCGTCACTATCGTATTGGCAAACGCAAATCTCCACCGCACGCTAATAGACTAAGGAAGCTCTGCCGACATATTATTCAAAACTGCCTTCGACAAACTCGGCCTCAAAGAAAAAGAACTCAGAGCATCTCCGAACAACATATTCGGACTAGGAGACACCCCAGTTCAACCACTTGGATACGTCTTACTACACACGACCTTTGGAAAAGGAAACTAGTCAAGAACACTCAAAATAGACTACATTGTGGTTGATGTAAGCTCAGCCTACAATGCCTTAACAGGTCGGACAACATTGAATCATCTCGGCACAGTAGTCTCGACTCCACATCTATGCATGAAGTTCCCAACTGCAGAAGGAATAGCTACATTAAAAGCAGACCATAAGACGGCACGCCGTTGCTACAACGAAAGTTTAAACCTCAGAGGCAGAAGAGAAGAATTCCACACCATCAAACTCGGTGGAGTTCAGAGGCGGGAAGAACTCCGCCCACAACCCGAAGGTGAAGAAGAAAAAGTCCAGATCGGCACAATCCTAAAAGGGAACATAAAATAATCACTTGTACAGTTCTTGCGAGATAACATCGACCTCTTTGCATGGAAGGCTGCAAACATACCAGGCATAGACCCCAAATTAATGTGCCACAAGCTCGCAGTCTACCCAGGATCTCGGCTAGTACAACAGAAACGTAGAAAGCTCGGGCCAGAACAATCCCAAGTTGTGGAAGAGCAGGTACAAGCCCTACTGGAGGCAGGATTCATAAGAGAAGTCATGTACCCACTATGGCTGGCCAACGTTCTCTTGGTGAAAAAATCGAATGGGAAGTGGCGGATGTACACCGATTATAGTAATCTCAATAAAGCCTGCTCAAAAGATCCTTATCCACTCCCAAGTATCAATGCTATAGTAGATGCCTCCTCCAAATATAAATACCTCTTGTTTATGGACGCATATTCGGGATACAATCAAATCCCGATATATCCACCTGACCGAGAAAAAACCTCGTTCTTAACCCCAAAAGTAAACTACTGCTACATCGTCATGCTTTTTGAACTAAAAAACGCAGGAGCTATCTATCAGAGATTAATGAATAAGATCTTCATGGATCGTATCGGAAAAATCATGGAAGTATATATGGACGACATGTTAATAAAGACACAAAGTGAAAAGACGCTGTTGTCCGACCTCACCCAAGTATTCGACACTATAAGAAGGCACGGCATGCGACTTAATCCTGCAAAATGCACCTTTGTAGTAGAAGCGGGCAAGTTCTTGGGTTTTATGCTCACACAAAGAGGAATCGAGGCACATCCAGATAAATGCCGGGCCATACTAGACATGAAGAGCCCGACTTGTGTCAAGGAAGTACAACAACTCAATGGGATTTTTAGCTGGATCGGCAATAAGATCTCTCCCCTTCTACGCCACTCTAAGGAAGGAAAAGAGGATTGAATGGACAACGGAGTGCGAGCAGGCCTTCCAAGATTTCAAAAGATTCCTGGGGCAGCCACCTATCCTGACTCGGCCTCGGGACGGAGAACCACTTATATTGTATCTCGCAGTAGGAAGTCGGGTAGTAGCCTCAGCATTAGTCCGAGAAGACGACAATGGGCAACAACCTGTATACTTCATCAGCAAAGCATTGAGCTGAACTACCAAAAAATAGAAAAATTTACCTATGCTCTCATACTAACCTCTCGACGGCTCCGTCCATATTTCCAAGCTCACATCATTAAGGTTCAGACCAACCAATCCATAAAAGGGATTTTGCAGAAAACGGACCTAGCAGGCAGAATTTTGCAATGGGCAGTCGAGTTGTCTGAATTCGACCTTCAATATGAAGCTCGGACAGCCATCAAATTGCAATATATAGCCGACTTCGTTGCAAAATTTACAGACACTCTGAAAATTCCTACAGAATGGAATCTTTATGTGGACGGTTCCTCAAACAAAATTGGAAACGGCGCAGGCGTTATCATAGAAATCGACCAGAGAACCCAAATTAAACTTTCCCTCTAATTCGGGTTCCCTTCCTCAAACAACCAAGCCGAGTATGACACACTACTGGCTGGCTTGAAGCTGGCTAAGGAGGTTGGAGCTCAAAAGCTCATCATCTTCAGCGAATCACAGGTAGTCACTTCACAAATAGCAGGGAGCTACCGAGCCAAAGATCCCACCATGAAAAAGTACATGGACAAAACCAGGGAACAACTCAGACAACTCGGGGAATATGAGGTCTGCCACATACCCCGAGAACAGAACGTCCGAGCTGATGCACTCTCAAAACTAGCCAGCACCAAACTAGGGGATAACAATAGAATCCTCATCCAAGAAATGCTGCAGAATCCGTCAATCACGGAAGAAGAAAAAGTCCTAGCCATAAAAGGTAAGGATCAAGGATGGATGACTCCCATAATTAACTACCTCAAAACAGAAACGCTCCCCGCAGATGGAAAGGAGGCAAAGAAGTTAAAATGGGAGGCACAATATTACACTATCATAGACAATACTCTATACAAAAGAGGGATCTCAATACCATTATTAAAATGTGTGTCGACTTCCAATACAAAGAAAGTCTTAGAAGAAGTACACAGTGGCATCTGTGGCAATCATCTCGGAAAAGAAGCCACAAAATTCGTAAAGACATGTCCACCATATCAGAAACATGCCAACTTCCACATCGCCCCGCCAGAGGAACTCATCAGCGTAATTTCACCTTGGCCATTCACAAAATGGGGACTCGACCTTCTCGGACCTTTCCCTTAGGGAATGGGACAAGTCAAATTTCTCACAGTAGGGATAGACTATTTCACAAAGTGGATCGAAGCAGAACCCCTAGCTCACGCCACCGCTCAAAGAAGTCAAAAATTCCTATATAGAAACATTGTCACAAGTTTTGGGGTTCCATACTCCATCACCATAGAGAATGGTACTCAATTTACAGATACGGGCTTCAGAAAATTGGCGGCCTATTTGAACATAAAACCCCAATTTACGTCCGTCGAACACCTTCAGGCCAATGGACAAGCAGAAGCTGCCAACAAAGTCATATTGGCCGGGCTAAAATGAAGATTACAGGATGCAAAGGGAGCTTGGGCCGAAGAGCTCCCACAAGTCCTATGGGCATATCGAACAACGCCATATTCCACCACAAAGGAATCCCCTTTCAGATTAGCTTATGGGATGGAGGCAATGATCCCAGTAGAGGTCAAAGAAGGGCCGCTGACGTTAGGATTTTTGCTAGTAAAGAATTTTATAAAAATAGTCGCGTTGTAGATATAGTTTCTAAACCAACAAAAATCCTTTCGTGCAAACGTTTTGGTTGTCACAAGTAACAAACCCCTTTAAAATTGATAACCGAGTATTAAACCTCGGGTTGTCTTCTCAAGGAACTGTAGGGAAGTATGTTCTTATTATTGGTTATGCAAAGGTATGTTTTGGGGTTTTGGATTAAGGTAAAAGGTTAGTTGAATGACAAGTAAAATAAAATAATAATAACTGTAAAATAAACCTTTGGCAAGGTATAAGAATTGGAAGTCCTATCCTAGTTATCCTTATCAATTGTGATGAGAATTGGATTTTTCTCCCACTTTGTTAACCTCTAACTATGAAGGTAAGTTAAGTGGATGAATTAATTTTGATTCCTCAGGTTCTAGTCTTTCCTTGAGAAAAGTCAGAGTTATTGGAACTTGAATTAATGAAAAGAAGAAATCCAATTTTCAATCAACAATGAGTTTGATAACTCAAGAGTCAACAATTATTTAACCAAAGCCAAAACAGGAAACTATCTAAATTAAATAAAAAGCATTCATAAATAAAACAATCATAAACTGAAATATCTCAAATAACATTAATTAAGAAAATCAATCTAAACATGGAACTTTGAAAATAAATAAATACAAAGAACATTGAACCTGGGATTGAGAGTCACTCCTAAAACTAAGAGAAGTCCTAAATCCTAATCCTAAGAGAGAGGAGAGAACCTCTCTCTCTAAAAACTACATCTAAAATAATAAAAAGTGAATTATGAATAGCATCCTCTTGAATGGATGCATTCCCCCACTTTATAGCCTCTAATCTGTATTCTCTGGGCCGAAAACTAGGTCAGAAACAGCCCAGAAGTCACTTCCAGCACTTTTTGGTCCGTACAGGTCGCGGCCAAGTGACGCGGAGGCGTCGCCCACGCGGCCGCGCGGGTTGAAGTTCGCAGATGCGACGTGTCCGCGTGAATCACACGTTCGCGTTGCCTAGCGTCAAGGCAACTATGGGATATTATATATCAAATCGAAGCCCCGAACGTTAGCTTTCCAACGCAACTGGAACCACGTCATTTGGACCTCTGTAGCTAAAGTTATAGCCGTTTGAGTGCGAAGAGGTCAGGTTGGACAGCTTAGCAGTTTCTCCAACTTATTGTATTCCTTCCATTTTTGCATTCTTCCTTTCCATCCTCTGAGCCATTCCTGCCCTATAATATCTGAAAACACTTAACACACATATCAAGGCATCTAATAGATATAAGAGAGGATTAATAC
>NC_029772.3:76993374-77014319 GCF_000817695.3 Arachis duranensis
AAATAGTGGTTTATCAACCTCCCCACACTTAAACATTAGCATGTCCTCATGCTAAGCTCAAGAGAAACTATAAAGAGATGAAGAGGAATGATAGAATGTATGAGATGCAACCTATGAATGCAACTAAATGCAAAAATATTTCTACCTACTTGGTGAAAAAGTAAATAAATCTTTCAAGAATAAATATGAACTGGATTTTACTAATTCAAATCACAAAATACAATACAAATAACTTGCAAGAAGAAGATAGCTCATAAAAGCAGGGAACATAGAATTAAGCGCTGAACCCTTACTTGGTAGTGTATATCACTCTAACTCTGAAGTGTCTAGGGTCAATTCTCTCAATTCTCTACTAATCTTGCTTTCTCTAGCTTGCTCTTCATCTAACAATCAAAAAAAATTTAATGCACCAATACACAAATCAAGAGGTCTTTTAAGGGTTGTAATGGGGTTAGGGTCAAGGTAGGATTGTATTTGGCCAAGTGGACTAAAATTTGAATTCTTAATTAACATAAACTTCCCACCTAACTTAAGACAATCCATTTAGTTAAAATGCAAAATCTAACTTCCCATTAACTGTGCTTTCCACATGTTCATGCATCCTAACATTGAGTTTAGTATATATGCATTAATACCAACACTTACTTTGGGGCATTTTGTCCCCTTTTATTAATTGCTCTTTTCTTTTTCTTTTTTTTTTATATTTTTCTCAATGCATATGATTAAAGTATTGAATGCAATAATATGTGCTCAACTATTATTTTGCACATTTTTACTAAAATATACAACACCCAATTATTCAAACCAAATAATTTCAAACCCAACTTCCCCACACTTAAATCATGAGCACTTTTACTAGTCTAAGCTAACCAAGGATTCAAATTATGGACATTATTGTTTTCCACTTAGAGTTAGTAATGAGCTAAAGTAAAGAACAAATGGGTATATTAGGCTCAAATTGGTTTGCAAAAGATAATGAAAGGGTAAGGCTATATGGGTATGTAAGCTTAGTGAAACAAAGGCCTCAATCATATCAGTGCATGCAAACATTAAACAATGGAAATATAGAATTAAGCAAGACAAAGAACACAATTTTAGAGAGAAAAACACACACCAAAAATTAAATATTGGTTGATAAAATGCAACCAATCAAATAGGCTCAAAATCTCACTGGTTTTGTGTGTTCGGGCTCTACACTATGTTCCAAAATAATATTTCTTCAAACAAGTTTTTCAAAAAATTTTATTCAAATTAGTGAAATACTATAAAAATTTCTTGAAAAAGAAAATATTACTTTAACCAAGTGGTAAAATATGCACAAAAAAAACAAACATGCAATCAAACATGCAAATACAATAATGAAAAACAAAAATTGGTGTTGAGAAGGAACTAACTAACCCGTGGAGATCGGTATCGACCTCCCCACACTTAAAGATTGCACCATCCTCGGTGCATGCTGAGATGTGCAGGTGGATGGGGGTTGTAGTTCCTCAGCTAGTGCTCTCTTGTGTTCCTTTCCTTGCCGGTGGTTTGGGAGTAGCTTTCTCTCTTTACCCTTCTTGGTGGCCATCCTGAAAGGTGCAAGATGTTTATTGGCATGCTGGCAAAGGCATGAGTAGCATAGATCAAGCATTCAATATCCAAGTTAGATTACCAAGTCTTTCAAACTAACAATCATGTTTGTAATAACAATTATATTTAATTAATAAAATATAAAAAGGGTTTTGTGAAAAGCAAGCATTTATAGTAGTAGATTTAAAAGAAATCTAAAAATAGTGCAAAATGCCATATGGGCATTTTCACAAACACATAGCATGCATGTTAAATAAGGTATGGAAAATATTAATTAGAACATGCAAGCACCCTTATAATAATATATAATTGTTTAAACAAATCTCAAATAATCCATAAGCAAAATATGGGAAATAACGACCCAAATAAATTTCCAACACCAATTAAAAGAAAAAAGAAGGAAAAGAAAGGAAGGAAGAAAGAAATAAGAAGGGAAAGAAAAGATTTAGATTTGGGGGAGAAAAGAGAAGATATCTTGGCTGATCTGGATAAGCTGTGCGGCACAGGCGACGCGAATGCGTGAGTGACGCGTTCGCACAGTTGGCACTATTGTCAAGTGACGCGGCTGCGTGGGGCACGCGGTCGCGTGAGTGAATTCATGCTACAGGCGCGAGGGCAGCCACCCGCTCGCGCAACTTTCTGTTCAAAATCTTATTTTGCCAAAAATCTGGGTGACGCGGTCGCGTGGGTGACGCGATCGCGTGGATGGCCATTTTTGAAAGACGACGCGGCCGCGTGGGGCACGCCTTTGCGTGGGAGGGCTTGGGCTTCTAGCACGAGTCCAGCCCAATTCCAGCACAACTTTCGGCCATGCACTTTTTTGACATCGAATTTCATGGCACACGGCCGCGTAGGTGACGCGGTCGCGTGGGAGGCCAAAGTTCCACATGACGCGGTCGCGTGAGCAACGCGGTCGCGTGGGGTCAAAGTATGCTAAAGGCGCGCCTCCAGCCACGCTTTTGCGTGACTCTCTGTTCAATTATTTTCTCCCCAACGCACTAGTGACGCAGACGCGTCAGCGACGCTGCCGCATCGTGTGCAATTTTTTTTTTAATGCAGTATGCAGAATGCAATGCTAATATGAATGTCATGCATGATTCCAGGTCCAATGAAAAAAATAAAGCTCAAAAACAAATAAAACTAAATAAAAATGAAAAAGGAACGATCATACCATGGTGGGTTGTCTCCCACCTAGCACTTTTAGTTGAAGTCCTTAAGTTGGACATTTGGTGATCCCTGTTATGGTGGCTTGTGCTTGAATTCATCCAGGAATCTCCACCAATGTTTGTGATTCCAGTAACCTCCGGGATCCCAAACTAGGCGCAGAAAGCCTTCAAGTAAGTTAAAGCAAGTAACAAGGCCCCAAGAGTGTTGATTGCCAAAATGAATTCCTGGGTCACAAACCTTGCTTTTGCACCCGTCTTCTTGTTGAGCAATATTGTTCCATCCGGGTGGCAAGCAGTCTGAATTCTCACTGAAGCAGCCAAATAACTTCCTAGACCCATTCAGTTGAGCTCTACACCAACCTTTTCCTTTAAACTGAAAGCTTCCAACCATAATGAACCTTGCAGGACAATTCTTACCACTGACCATCTTCCTCTTACTCTTAATGCCAAAAGGAGCTCTAAGCTGACCATCCGTCTCTAGTAGCCCATATTCAAGTGGGAAAGTAAAGGATAAGGATCGGAATTTTACCCACTTGAATGTTGTGTTGGACGGTAATGGTCTTGGGAGAGATATTTTTATTGAATTTGCAAGCTCCACTCCCTTGTGCTCTTCTCTGACAACTTCCACCTCTTTGTAAGCTTCTTCAATTTCATCCTCTTCTTCTTGGTGGCTTTCTTCCAATTCAACCTCCTCTTCATTGCTTTCCAAGGGCATGGGAGGTTGTGCTTCGTCTTCTTGAATCTCCATCACTTGATCAACCTCTTCCAAGTCTTCAACTGTGATATGCCTTGGAGGTTGTACACCCTCCTCAACATCAAATGCAACTGTCTTGGAAGGAGGCTCTATGTCTTGACTTTCCCATGGAGGTTTAGCATCTCCTAAGTCTGCAACCACTTCTTCTTCTTTGATAATTATAGCTTCCTCCACTTGTTCCAGTACAAAGTCATATTCCGTACTGTCCTCTGGAGTTTCTAGTATCTCCTTCATGCTACGTTCTTCATTAGATTGCCCACATAAAGCCATGGGGGTTCCTTGAGTGTCCGAACGTCGGGAAGCGAATTGATTTATCGCTTGATCCAGTTGGAGAATGGTTGCTTGAAGTTTTGCACATGTTTCCGTGAGACGATCCGTTGATTCTTGTCACGCTCGGCTATCATAAGTAGGATCATAGTGCTCTTGGATTGATGGATATGGAGATGGAAAATATTGAGGTGGTGGTTCTTGGGAGTAATTGGGTTGGAATTGGGGTGGTTCTATATATGGTTCATATGGCTCATAAGGTGGTTGGTATGGTGGTTGAGGGTTAGGGTTATATGGAGGTGAATAGCGGAAAGGGGCTTGTGAGTATAGTGGTCCAAAGTCATGTTGAGGAGAGGGTTCATAGGCATATGATGGCGGTTGTTGATAGTCCATTGGAGGTGGTTGTTGCCATAAGGGTTGATCAAACCTTTGTGGCTCCTCCCATCTTTGATTGTTCCAACCTTGATGCCTATTTTCATTATAGTTTCCATTCCTTACAACAACATTGGAACCAAACTTGAAACCAGAGGGGTGAGAATTCATAGTAATTAATAAAAATTAAAAACAAAAATAAATAAACAAACAAAAGATTTTTTTTTAAATATTTACAATAACCAATAATAAAGCACACGTTTGCAATTCCCCGGCAACAGCGCCATTTTGACGTTAGAATTTTTGCTAGTAAAGAATTTTATAAAAATAGTCGCATTGTAGATATAGTTTCTAAACAAACAAAAATCCTTTCGTGTAAACGTTTTGGTAGTCACAAGTAACAAACCCCTTTAAAATTGATAACCGAGTATTAAACCTCGGGTCGTCTTCTCAAGAAATTGCAGGGAAGTATATTCTTATTATTGGTTATGCAAAGGTATGTTTTGGGGTTTTGGATTAAGGTAAAAGGTTAGTTGAATGGCAAGTAAAATAAAATAATAATAACTATAAAATAAACCTTTGGCAAGGTATAAGAACTGGAAGTCCTATCCTAGTTATCCTTATCAATTGTGATGAGAATTGGATTTTTCTCCCACTTTGTTAACCTCTAACTATGAAGGTAAGTTAAGTGGATGAATTAATTTTGATTCCTCAGGTCCTAGTCTTTCCTTGGGAAAAGTCAGAGTTATTGGAACTTGAATTAATGAAATGAAGAAATCCAATTTTCAATCAACAATGAGTTTGATAACTCAAGAGTCACCAATTATTTAACCAAAGCCAAAACGGGAAACTATCTAAATTAAATAAAAAGCATTCATAAATAAAACAATCATAAACTGAAATATCTCAAATAACATTAATTAAGAAAATCAATCTAAACATGAAACATTGAAAATAAATAAATACAAAGAACATTGAACCTGGGATTGAGAGTCACTCCTAAAACTAAGAGAAGTCCTAAATCCTAATCCTAAGAGAGAGGAGAGAACCTCTCTCTCTAAAAACTACATCTAAAATAATAAAAAGTGAATTATGAATAGCATCCTCTTGAATGGATGCATTCCCCCACTTTATAGCCTCTAATCTGTATTCTCTGGGCTGAAAACTGGGTCAGAAACAGCCCAGAAGTCACTTTCAGCGCTTTCTGGTCCGTACAGGTCGCGGCCAAGTGACGCAGAGGCGTCGCCCACGCGGCCGCGCGGGTTGAAGTTCGCAGATGCGACACGTCCGCGTGAATCACGCGTTCGTGTTGCCTAGCATAAGGGCAACTATGGCATATTATATATCAAATCGAAGCCCCGAACGTTAGCTTTCCAACGGAACTGGAACCACGTCGTTTGGACCTCTGAAGCTAAAGTTATAGCCGTTTGAGTGCGAAGAGATCAGGTTGGACAGCTTAGCAGTTTCTCCAACTTATTGTATTCCTTCCATTTTTGCATTCTTCCTTTCCATCCTCTGAGCCATTTTTGCCCTATAATATCTGAAAACACTTAACACACATATCGAGGCATCTAATGGTAATAAGAGAGGATTAATAATAAGCAAATATAAGATCAAAGAAGCATGTTTTCAATCATAGCACAAAATCAGGAAGGAAAATGTAAAATATGCGAATTGTATAAATAAGTGAGTAAAGAGTTGATAAAAACCACTCAATTGAGCATAAGATAAACCATAAAATAGTGGTTTATCAGTCGCCCAGAGTGATCCATTATAGTGAAGAGGCCAATTTCCAACTACAAAGGGAAGAACTCGACCTACTTCCAGAAATTCGAGAAATAGCTCGAATCAGGGAAGAGGCATTAAAACGTCGAATGGCTTCAAGATACAATCAAAAGGTAGTACCGCGAGGTTTTGCCAAGAACGACCTCACCCTAATCCGAAATGATATCGAAACAACTCGACTTGGAGAGGGAAAGTTGGCAGCAAACTGGAAAGGACCCTACCGAGTCATAGAAGTACTGGGAAAGGGCTACTACAGACTGTCCGAGCTCGAAGGGCGAGAGCTTCCCAAGTCATGGCATGCCTGCAGCCTAAGAAGATACTACAGTTAATAAAGATCTTAGGATAAGGTACACTCTTTTTCCTGAAAAGGTTTTTTAATGAGGTGCCAAGCCAAGATCTACAAATTTGCTCGACCTAGAGGGATAAAACTCCCACATGTATATATATGCATTTTCCTTCTGAATAAAGTTTTTTAGATTTTCTACAAATTCTCAAGACGCATTAGTCTGAAACGCTAAATAATTCATCGCCCGATTATAAAGCTACAAATTCGGTAGAAAGTGAGGATCAAATTCACTGTCCGATCACAATAAAGATAAAAAAGGATGAAAATCAAATTCATCAAAGGGTCAACCAAACAAGGATCAAACCTGACTTTGACAAAATCGGCAAAGATGAAAAACCGACAAAATAGAATAATGCAAGAAGTTATCGAAAGTGATCCATAGAATGGACCTGACGAGGTCTTAATAAAATGGGTTGCTAAAAATAACTTAAAAGACAGGCCGACGTAGAGAAGTCGGACCGGTCGACCCCAATAACCAAAGTTATAAAAAGTCAATCCCTGGTAAGAGGCCTGGCCAGCCCTAAAAAAGAGGATTACTAAAAATAACTTAGAAGGGACTGACGCAAAGAAGTCGGCCCCAAAATCAGAAATTTATAAAAAGTAATCCCTGGAAGATACCTGACAAAGGTCCAAGAAAGAGGATTACTAAAAATAACTTAGAAGGGGTCGACGCAAAGAAGTCGGCCCCAAAATCAGAAAGCTATAAAAAGTAGTCCCTAAAAGAGACCTGACAAAGGTCCAAGAAAGAGGATTACTAGAAATAACTCATAAGGGACCGACATGATGAGGTCGGCCTCCCACAAACAAGTTATAAAAAGTAATCCCTGAAAGAGACCTGACAAAAGGTCCAAAAAGAGGATTACTAGAAATAACTTCAAACCGAAGTAAGGAAGTCGACAAATAAGTTGGACCCAAACATCCGCAACCTCAAAAAGAATCAAGCCACAAGTATGAAAATACAAGGGCAATCCAAAGAGGTCGGGCAATAAGGTTCCAACACTCTCAAAAACCTAAAAATGTACCATACAGATGCAGACAAACGTGTCATAAAAAACACAAGTTATAATAATAACAAACTCAAGAGGCCACCAAAATCAGCCCCAAGAGCTCGAAAACTACTTTGTTTTTCAAAATAAAGTTGCTAAACAAGCAACTGAGAAAGTAGCAGAAAGTTAGAACCACCATTTACAAAAAATAAAAAGTTCAAAAAGCCCACAGGCCGGGCTATCTACACAAACATTCAGAATAATCATTGAGGATCCAAAGGCTTCTCAGTAGCATCAACACGGGGTGAAGGAGGACGAGTCTAAAGAGGCACCGCGTCCACTGTCCCATCATCCCGGTTCAAGATTTGACAATCAGGTTCTGACTCATGATGACCAACCTCAGCTGAAGGACTTAAAGAGGTCGGCACAGCAGAGGTTTTTATGGCATACATTGAAGGAGGGACGACATCATCATCATCATCAAGGTCATCAGGAACAATTTTACCGTCTTTCACGACGTTGTCCAAGCTGAAGAGAGTAAGGTCAAGCTCGGGTGCAAGAACCCGAACCTGCTCTTTCAGGTTCTCATAAGCAGCATTTACACTGCCTGCAAGTTGACCCTGGAGCTCGGTGCAATCAGCTTGAGCAGACTCTAAATCATCCTTGAGACGCATCATCTCCCTATAGGTCATGACATAGCTCTCCTTGTGCTTCAACGCCGTGTCTTCAGCTAACCTCACAAAAGCCGCCAAGGCAATAGAACTAGCCTTTTCACCCTCCAACTCCTTCTCCAGCTTGGTCACTTTCACTTCGAGCTCCTCCTTTAAACCCTTCATCCGGTCGAACTCCGACTTAGCCTCCTAGATAAAGGCTTTTGTAGCATGAATGGAAAGTCTTGAGCAGTCCGATACAAAGCTGCACCCATGTTTGAATATAACGGTGGAAAAGGACCCATGAAGTCAATCTCCCAAACATCAAACAGCTCAACTTCCAAGATCCCCTATTGAGGCATTTCGAGTTTATGGGGGAGGTTTCCAGCCCGTTGACAACTGTCACAGTTACAGACAAACTTCCAAGAGTCATTAAAGAGCGTTGACCAGTAGAAGCCGCTCTGAAGGACCTTGGTGGTGGTTCGTTCACCTCCAAAATGACCTCCATAGTCTTAGTCTTGGCAGTGGCATAGGATTCGCTGTATTTCTTCTTCAGGAATGCAACGGCGGATTATACCATCCAAGCACCTCTTGAAGAGATATGGTTCATCCCACAAGTAGTACTTGGCGTCGTGGATGATTTTTTGAGTTTGCTGTCTACTGTACTCCTTTGGGATGAACTTTATGGCCTTATAATTCGCAATGTCTGCGTACCATGGTACTCTTCGGATCATAAAGAGTTGTTCATTAGGGAAGGTCTCAAATATCTCAATAGTGGGATGGGAAGTCCCTTCTACAAGTTCTATCTGGGATAAGTGGTCAGCCACTTGATTTTTTGATCCTTTTCTGTCCCTGATCTCTATGTCAAACTCTTGTAGGAGCAGTACCCATATTATCAATCTGGGTTTAGAGTCCTGCTTGAACAGAAGATACTTGAGAGCAGCATGGTCTGTATAGATGATGACCTTAGAGCCTATTAAATATGATCTAAACTTGTCAATGGCATAGACCACTGCAAGTAATTCCTTTTCTATGGTGGTGTAATTATTTTGTGCATCATTTAGAACACGACTAGCATAATAAATGATGTGCAAGAGCTTATCATGTCTCTGTCCCAGGATGGCAGCAATTGCATGATCGCTGGCATCACACATTAGTTCGAATGGTAGGTCCTATTTGGGTTCTGAGATGACAGGTGAAGAGATAAGCTTTGCCTTCAGAGTTTCAAAGGCATGCAGGCAATCCTTGTCAAAGACAAAAGGAGTGTCCGTGGCTAGGAGATTGCACAGGGGCTTTTCAATTTTGGAGAAATCCTTTATAAATCTCCTGTAAATACCTGCATGTCCCAAGAAACTTCTGATTGCTTTAACATTAGTAGGTGGTGGTAATCGTTCAATTACTTCCACCTTGGCTTGATCCACTTCTATTCCCTTGTTTGAAATCCGATGTCCAAGAACAGTTCCTTCATTGACCATGAAGTGACATCTTTTCCAGTTTAAAACTAAGTTAGTTTCTTGGCATCGTTTCAGAACTAAGGTTAGGTGATTGAGGCAAGAGTCAAATGAATCCCCAAAGACAGGAAAATCATCCATGAATACTTCAAGGAATTTCTCAAGCATATTTGAGAAAATGGAGAGCATACACCTCTAAAAGGTGGCATGTGCATTACAAAGGCCGAATGGCATTCTCTTGTAAGCAAACACCCCATATGGGCATGTGAATGCTATTTTCCCTTGATCTTGAGGATCTACAGCAATTTCATTGTAACCTGAATATCCAGCTAGGAAACAGTAAAACGCATGCCCAGCTAGTCTTTCCAGCATTTGATCGATGAATGGTAAAGCAAAATGATCCTTTCTGGTGGCGTTATTAAGTCTTCTATAATCAATGCATACGCCAGCCAATCACTGTCCGTGTAAGGATCAGTTCATTCTTTTCATTGTGGATTACCGTCATCCCTCCTTTCTTGGGGAAAACCTGGACAAGGCTTACCCAGGGGCTATATGAGATGGGATAGATAATCCCTACCTCCCATAATTTGTGACTTTTTTCTGCACGGCTTCCTTCATGGCTAGATTCATTCGCCTTTGAGGTTATACCACCAGTCTGACATCATCCTCTAGCCTGATATTGTGCATGCATTGGATTGGACTAATTCCCTTTAGGTCGCTTATGGTCCAGCCGAGAGCTGTTTTGTGTGTCTTCAGCACCTTAATCAGTGCTTCTTCCTGTTGTTGCTTCAGGGAAGAACTTATGATCACAGGGTAAGTGTCTCCATCTCCTAGAAATACGTATTTCAAGGATGATGGTAGTGATTTGAGCTCGAGATTGGGAGGTCCATCCTCCATCATAGGGGCTTCTAAAGCCTTCTCTTGCTCACCTGACGCCTCTTGGTCAGGGATGGCATTGTTAAGGATGTCAGTCAACTCCTCCTCTAGGCCTTCAACTATATGGATCTCTTCCACCAAAGAATCAGTGATATCAATTTTCAAGCACTCCTCTGGTATATCAGGGTATTGCATGGCTTTGGTGGCATTCATTACAAACTCATCCTCATTAACTCTCATTGTCACTCTTCCTTTTTCCACGTCAATGAGGGTACTTCCTGTGGCCAGAAAAGGCCTCCCTAGAATAATGGACACATTCTTGTGTTCTTCCATATTCAAGACTGATGCACGAAAACTTGTCACTCAACAAATTTTCCTTCGGCAAGTATACTGAATTGTCGTCAAGTAAAAACTCACAATAGAGTGAGGTCGAATCCCACAGGGATTGATAGGTCAAGCAACTTTAGTTGGAAGAGTGTGCTAGTTGAGCTAAACAGAGTATAGTTGAGAGTTGCAGAAACTTAAATGGCGGGAAAGTAAATAGCAGAAAATAAAGTGCAGAATCTTAAATGGGAATTTGGGGAAATGAGCATGGAAATAAATGGCAGAAAGTAAAGAGAATGGGTAAGATCAGAAATGGGGAATTCATTGGGCTCAGGAGATGTTGTATTCTCCGGATCAAATTCATTTTTATCTCATCCTCAATCAAAGCATTTATTGATCTCCTTGGCAATCTTTGGTGATTGGGTTCCAATTCCTTGGCAACCCAATCTCTCTAAGCTTGAACAATTGCCCAATTCCTTGATTTAATTGCTCATGAGAAGAGATGAAGTGTGGTCACTGATTATACCATATGTATTTTCAAATCAAAGTGTTGGGAGGATTACATGTCACTATATCTGCTCAAACCCCAATTTGGTCCAACGTGAGAAAGTATTTCTAGCATGATCTCCTCATCCATTTTCCAAGGCTCAGAGGAGATCCAATTATGGAGAGTTTCTTTTCCAAGACAACTAACTAATTGAATTAAGATCAAAAGCTTTCTAGTAAATCAAAAGAGAAGAAAGAAGAAGAAGAATGGAAACTATAATTGATCCATCAAATTACAACAGAGCTCCCTAACCCAATGAAAGGGGTTTAGTTGTTCATAGCTCTAGAAATGAAAAATGGCAGAAAAGAATACATGCTTCAAAATGCAGAAGAGTAAATATACAAGGGTAGTTCTCCAAAGTGCCAAGCCTCTCTATAGTTCAAAACTACTCCTATATATACTACTCCTCTTGATCCTCTAGTGAGTTCTTCAAGTCTTGGATGTGGGTCTTAGATCTTGAGTTGAAGCAGTTACAATCTTTAGTGGGCTCAGCTTGTAGAAAAGTGTGAGTTAGGCATGGGCGTTAGTGATGTTAACGTTAAGTGAAATTGTGGGTTCGAGAACATTAGTGGATATCACCTTTTTAACTAACGTTCCAACCCCATATAGTCCACATTAACTTCAACGTTAGTGGCACTAACGTGACCACTAACGTTGCCTTATAAACCTTCGCAAGCGTTATTGGGACTCACCTTTCCCAATAATGTTTCCTTGTGCCCCTCTTTCACTACGTTAGAGTTCACGTTAGTTCAACTAACGTGACTCTTAACGTGGGCATGCCTATCTTCGAGAGCGTTAGCGACACTTACCTTTATCACTAATGCTCTAAACGCTCCTACTCTCCACATTAGAGTTCACGTTAACTAGGTTAACATTGTGGTGAATGCCATCTCCAACGTTAGTGACAAAGGTGAGTGTCACTAACGTTGGCTAATCAATCTTGGCTCCACGTTAACTTTCACATTAGTGGTCTTAACGTGACCACTAACATGGGCAATGCTAGCTTGATCCAACATTAGTGACAAAGGTGAGTGTCACTATCGTTGGCATTTTTCCTCTCTTCCACGTTAGAATTCACGTTAACTAAATTAACGTGACTCTTAACGTGGCTCATTGCCAATTTTTGGTGCGTTAGTGGTGTTCACGTTTACCACTAACGCTGGAGCTCTCTGTATCTCCACGTTAACTACCACGTTAACCTAGTTAACGTGGCAATTAACATGGGCTTATGATGGCTTCGCAGGCGTTATTGGTGATCACTTTTCTCATTAACATTGCAAGTTCATTCCCATTCCACGTTAGTGGTCACGTTAACTAGATTAACATGGCTACTAACGTGGTTCTTCCTTGCTTCCTTTGTCCTGAAATCAAGCAAATAAAGTGCATCAAAGCTCTAGCTCAAGTCATGAGATTATGCATTATCAATTTGTCATGCAATCCTTGCAAAATCCTCACAAAATCATGTAAAATTCACAAAAGTTGCTTGAATCAAGGTGTAAGTGTATTTTTATCCAAAACTTGCCTTATTCACTAAGAAACTACATGAAACTACCCTAAAACAATAAAGAAAAGGTCAGTGAAACTGGCCTAGATGCCCTAGCATCACAACACCAAACTTAAAGCTTACTTGTCCCTAAGCAAGTACGAATACATAGGAAGGATGAATGAAAGAAAAAAGATGATTGATATAAAAGTAAAATTCCTAGTTTATGGGGTTTCATGCATAGCAACTTAGGTTCATTCCTTTACAAGGTTTCAGGCCTTTATCATTCCCTTGATCACCCTCTTGATTGCATCCTTTGAGACTTCCTAGTTGCTGATCCTTCCTTCTTTTTCAAGGTTTATTGCATTCCTTTTTAAGCTAAGTGCTCTGTAAGAGGGCGACTCTTTATGATAAGCTTTCAGCCAACACTCCCAAACCAGTTGGTTCAAGGTGCTAGGTGTTAAGACACCCCTAAGGACTTACTCACTCAAGTCTCTTTCCCCCAATACATAAACACCACAGGCACATGGTTTGTTATTTTTTCTTCTTTCTGGAGACCTTGGTGTCCAACACCTCTTTGGGTTACTAAGTGTTCTGTAGCAAAGGTCACTCTTGATAGTGGACTTTCAGCTGATAATCCCGGATTAGTTAATCCAAGTTACCAAGTGATAAGGCACTCCTAAGAGCTTATTCATCCGAGCATATCCCTTGCACATGAACACCACAGACAATCCAAGTTACCAAGTGAAAAGGCACTCCTAAGAGCTTATTCATCCGAGCATATCCCTTGCATATGAACACCACAGACACATGCCTTAATCTTCAAACCCTTCGTGCCTAGCATTGTTCCTTATTATTTTTCCTTCCTTTCTAACTTTTATTGCCCTTTCTCTTTTCTTATTGGGATCTTATTATTTAGTTAGTCTCATAGGATGTGTTTCAAGCCTAGGATCTAGGATAGATAGTTGCCTTCTTTCCTTGTTGGTAAACAAACTTAGCTAATTAATCACCCTCACACAATAATTCAGTACTTACTTCACAAATTAACTCCACTCTTGTTCTTTTCATAACTTCTTCTTTTTGATTAACTTAAAGGACAGGCATACAAGTAAGGAAGGTGGAAATGCAAAAAAGACATTAGACTAGCACTCTTGGATGTGAATAAAGAGGAACAAGCAGAATATGAAGATTTCATTCAATCAATTTTCAATTAAAGTTATTCATTTCGAGACAGTTCGATACAACCTCATGAAGTCTTCCTTGGTATTCTCATCCTAGCATTTGCATCCTTGTCTATTTCCTTAGATGATGAGGTATGATCATTCCCTGAGATTGATTGAATTCCTGTAACACTATTAGAAGTTGCTTGTTCCCGAAGCACTTGGAAAAGAGTTAGCATGCATGTGTGCTTGTGAGTTTCTGAACTTAATTCGGTGTGTGAACACCAAACTTAGTTCTTTGCTTAATTCAACAAATTGAATACATGCAGAAACCTTGTGTGCTTTTTATTAAGAAACAACTATAAGCTAAAAAGACAACTATGCATTAGAGGTTAGACCTCTGTCAAGTGAGTTCTCTGGTTACTAGAGCAATGCTTTATCACTGAAGGGTTGCAATGCACTCTTCAGCTGGAGTTTTTGGTGGAACACCAAACTTAGAGTCTTATATTCACCCTTGAATTGTTTTGGTGTGTGACACCAAACTTAGCTCCTCACACTATAGAGAATTCAACTTGAAGTTTTTATTGAGAAACTTATGAAAAGAGAATTTTCTCAGGTTGGGTTGCCTCCCAACAAAGCACTTTTTTTAGCGTCGCTAGCTCGACGATTGGTCCTTGTCAGGTGGTTGGTAGTGCTTCAAATCTTCTCCCCTTGTAGTGAATCTATTTCCATTGGCTTTATTAAGTAGTTCCACATGTTCTAAGGACAAGATTTTGTTGATGGTATACACTGGTGGCAGCTGGGATGGAATAGTGGGGAGGTGAGGTGGTATAGATGGAAAGTATGTAGAGACCACTTAATCTCCTGGAGAGAAATCTTCTGTAGGGATTTTCTTATTTTTCCATCCCCTTGGGACCTTTTTTCTTGTGTCCCTTGATGTCAACTTATTCCTTGTGGTTTCCTCTTTGAAAATGGTTTTGTTGCCTATCTCATATGACTCTGGTGGGTCTGGTTCCTTTTGGATTACACTTGGCTGTTGCTCCTTTTGATCACATTGGTTGTTAACCATAGGAGTTATGAGGTGTAGTGCTTGTGCTCCCTTGTTTGGCTCTTCCATCAGCTCTTTTTTGTGCTCATCCTCTGACTTTTTGTTATCATGATTTGCTTCTTGTGAGAGTTTGAAAACATTGAAGGTGAGCTGCTCATCATGTATTCTCAATACTAGCTCTGCTCGCTCCACATCTATAAGTGCTCAGGCTGTGGCTAAGAATGGCCTTCCCAGAATGATGGGATGACTGTGATTCTCTTCCATTTCTAGGATAACAAAGTTTGTGGTAAGGAAGTAGTTCCCAACCTTCACTAACACGTTCTCAACCACTCCTATTGCCTGTTTTTGGGTTTTGTCAGCCAGTTTAACGATTACATCTGTGGGTGTTAGCTCATTGATTTGAAGCTTCTTCATGAGGGACAGAGGCATTAAGTTGATGCTTGCTCCCAGGTCACAGAGTCCTTTATCAACCATTGTCTCTCCTATAGCACAAGGAATGTGGAAACTCCCTGGGTCCTTCTTCTTTGTAGGTGGCCCTGTTTAGATAAGAGCACTGCACTCCCTGATCATCTTTATGGTCTGTCCACCCTTCAATGAACTCTTTTTGGCCAGTAGCTCTTTTATATACTTGATGTCGGAGGGCATTTGCTGGAGGGCCTTAATGAATGGTATATTTACATCAAGAGATGCAAACATGTCGAGGAACCTTGAATACATTCTCCCTGCTACACCACCCTTAAGCCTTTGGGGGAAGGGTGCATATGGGTTCAGGATTTTCCCTTTCTTTAGCACTTTTATGAGTATGGGTTGGGGAGCATGATTTTCTTTTGGACTGTCTTGGATGTGTTTTGTTTGTATGTCTACTTCCTCCACACGCCTCTCATCACTTGTGGTGATCATCTTACATTCTTCCCACCTGACCTTCCTTGTTTCTCCTCTTGGATTCTTCTTTGTGTCGCTGGGAAATCCATTAGTGGGTTTGGGAAATTGTTGAGATAGATACCCTACTTGGGACTCCAGTCTCTTGATGTTTTCCCCTTGGTTTTTGATATTGGCTCACACTTCTTCCTTAAACACCTTATTGTCTTGGACTTCGCTACATATGTCTTCAAGTAGAGTCTCAATCTTTGAAAGTCTATCCTCGATTAATGATGGTGGATCGAGATTAGGTGGTTGAGAAGGGTGGTTAGGTGAGTATTGATAGGATCTCTGTGAGGTATGTTGGTGAGTTGCATTGTTGTTGGAATTGTGGTTGTGGCGTCTCTAGTCTTGGCCTTGGTCTTGTTGATTCCCCCATCCAAAGTTAGGGTGATTTCTCCATCTAGAGTTGTAAGTTTTGGAGTATGGATCATGGATTTGTCTAGGTGAGTTCCCAACATAGTTGGCTTGTTCTCAGTCACCTTCTTCTCCTATATTCACTCCTTCTTGAGCTGGTGATGAAGTGATGACTGCTGCAACTTGGTTTTCCTTCACCTTCTTAGTAAGATCTGCTAGCTGCTTGGCAATCATCTTATTTTGAGCTAGCAATGCATCCATGTGGTTCAGCTCCATTACTCTTCGAGTTTTGCTTCTTTCAGAGGCATAGAAGTAGTCATTCTCAGCTACCGTCTCAAAGACATCTATGGCTTCTTCAATGGTTTTCTTCTTGTTTAGAGAACCTCCGGAGGAATGGTCTACAGCCTTCTTTGATTTATAAGAGAGTCCTTCATAGAAAATGTGAAGTTGAACCCATTCATTAAACATGTCTGGTGGGCATCTTCTTGTTAAGTCCTTGAACCTCTCTCATGCCTCATAGAGAGTCTCACCATCTTGTTGCCTGAAAGTTTACACCTCAGCTCCCAGCCTGTTAATTCTTTGAGGAGGGTAGAATTTTACCAAAAACTTGTTCGCCACTTCTTCCCAATTTGTTAAGCTCTCCTTTGGGAAGGATTCAAGCCATTTGGATGCTTTGTCCCTGAGTGAAAAAGGGAACAAAAGTAGCCTATAGACATCCGGGTGGACTCCATTAGACTTCATAGTGTCACATATTCTCAAGAAGGTGGTTAGATGTTGATTGGGGTCTTCTTGAACACTTCCTCCAAATGAGCAGTTGTTTTGAACAAGGGTGATGAGCTGGGGTTTTAATTCAAAGTTGTTGGCATGTATAGTGGGCTTTTGGATGCTACTTCCACAGTTTCCTGGATTTGGACTGATGTAAGAGCCTAGAACTCTCCTCTTTTGCCCAGCATGATTTGCAGGGCCTTCTCTAGCATGGTTGTGAGCTTCTCCTTCATGATTATTTTCCAAATTCTCCTCCATGTTTGTTTCAAAATACTCTTCCTCTTCCTCAGCACCAACAACTCCTTTCTCTTTTGCTTCCCTCCTTAGTCTCCGGAGGGTCCTTTTAGGTTCTGAATCGAAGGAAGTTGAAGCTTCCCCTCTTCTCCATGTCATACAACTAACAATGCACACAGCGAGAGATAAAATGAAGAGATTATTCTTGTTAGAGTGATTGTTAGTGTGAGTGGTGCAAATTATCAAACAGTTAGTGGGTTAGTGAGCAGAATTGTAAATAATAACAAAGAAAGAAAGAAAATAGAGAGTGTATAGGGGATGAGGATGAAACTAAACAAACTGAAGGTAAATGACTGAATAAAGTAAACAAACAAAAGAAAAGTGCTCTATCTAGTGAACTTCCAACTTAATCATTGTTGATACAAAATCAATCCCCGTCAACGACACCATAAACTTGATGCACGAAAATTTGTCTCTCAACAAATTTCCCTTCGGCAGGTATACCGAATTGTCGTTAAGTAAAAACTCACAATAGAGTGAGGTCAAATCCTACAGGGATTGATTGGTCAAGCAACTTTAGTTGGAAGAGTATGCTAGTTTAGCTAAACAGAGTATAGTTGAGAGTTGCAGAAACTTAAATGGCCGGAAAGTAAATAGCAGAAAATAAAGTGCAGAACCTTAAATGGGAATTTGGGGAAATGAGCATGGAAATAAATGGCAGAAAGTAAAGAGAATGGGTAAGATCAGAAATGGGGAATTCATTAGGCTCAGGAGATGTTGTATTCTCCGGATCAAATTCATTTTCATCTCTTCCTCAATCAAAGCATCTATTGATCTCCTTGGCAATCTTTGGTGATTGGGTTCCAATTCCTTGGCAACCCAATCTCTCTAAGCTTGAACAATTGCCAAATTCCTTGATTTAATTACTCATGGGAAGAGATGAAGTGTGGTCACTGATTATACCACATGTATTTCCAAATCAAAGTGTTGGGAGGATTACATGTCACTATATCCGCCCAGACACCAATTTGGTCCAACGTGACAAAGCATTTCTAGCATGATCTCCTCATCCCTTTTCCAAGGCTCAGAAGAGATCCAATTATGGAGAGTTTCTTTTCCAAGACAACTAACCAATTGAATTAAGATCAAAAGCTTTCTAGTAAATCAAAAGAAAAGAAAGAAGAAGAAGAATGGAAACTATAATTGATCCATCAAATTACAACAGAGCTCCCTAACCCAATGAAAGGGGTTTAGTTTTTCATAGCTCTAGAAATGAAAAATGGCAGAAAAGAGTACATGCTTCAAAATGCAGAAGAGTAAATATATAGGGGTAGTTCTCCAAAGTGCCAAGCCTCTCTATAGTTCAAAACTACTCCTATATATACAACTCCTCTTGATCCTCTAGTGAGTTCTTCAAGTCTTGGATGTGGGCCTTAGATCTTGAGTTGAAGCAGTTACAATCTTTAGTGGGCTCAGCTTGCAGAAAAGTGTGAGTTAGGCATGGGCGTTAGTGATGTTAACGTTAAGTGAAATTGTCGGTTCGAGAACGTTAGTGGCAATCACCTTTTTCACTAATGTTCCAACCCCATATAATCCACGTTAACTTCAATGTTAGTGGCACTAACGTGACCACTAACGTTGCCCTACATTAGAGTTCACGTTAGTTCAACTAACGTGACTCTTAACGTGGGCATGGCTATCTTCGAGAGCGTTAGTGACACTTACCTTTATCACTAACGCTCCAGATGCTCCTACTCTCCATGTTAGAGTTCACGTTAACTAGGTTAACGTGGTGGTAAATCCCATCTCCAACGATAGTGACAAAGGTGAGTGTCACTAACTTTGCCTCATGAATCTTGGCTCCACGTTAACTTTCACGTTAGTGGTCTTAACGTGATCACTAACGTGGGCAATGCTAGCTTAATCAAACATTTGTGACAAAGGTGAGTGTCACTAATGTTGGCATTGTTCCTCTCTTCCACGTTAAAGTTCACGTTAACTAAGTTAACGTGACTCTTAACATGGCTCATTACCAATTTTTGGAGCGTTAGTGGTGTTCACGTTTACCACTAACGCTGGAGCTCTCTTTATCTCCACGTTAACTACCAGTTAACGTGGCAATTAACATGGGCTTATGATGTCTTCGCAGGTGTTATTTGTGATCACTTTTCTCATTAATGTTGCAAGTTCATTCCCATTCCACGTTAGTGGTCACGTTAACTAGATTAACGTGGCTACTAACGTGGTTCTTCCTTGCTTCCTTTGTCCTGAAATCAAGCAAATAAAGTGCATCAATGCTCTAGCTCAAGTCCTGAGATTATGCATTATCAATTTGTCATGTAATCCTTGCAAAATCCTCATGAAATCATGTAAAATTCACAAAAGTTGCTTGAATCAAGGTGTAAGTGTATTTTTATCCAAAACTTGCCTTATTCACTAAGAAACTACATGAAACTACCCTAAAACAGTAAAGAAAAGGTCAGTGAAACTAGCCTAGATGCCCTAGCATCACAACACCAAACTTAAAGCTTGCTTGTCCCTAAGCAAGTACTAAAACATAGGAAGGATGAATGAAAGAAACAAGATGATTGATATAAAAGTAAAATTCTTGGTTTATGGGGTTTCATGCATAGCAACTTAGGTTCATTCCTTTACAGGGTTTCAGGCCTTTATCATGCCCTTGATCACTCTCTTGATTGCATCCTTTGAGACTTCCTAGTTGCTGATCCTTCCTTCTTTTTCAAGGTTTATTGCATTCCTTTTTAAGCTAAGTGCTCTGTAAGAGGGCGACTCTTTATGATAAGCTTTCAACCAACACTCCCAAACCAGTTGGTTCAAGGTGCTAGGTGTTAAGACACCCCTAAGGACTAACTCACTCAAGTCTCTTTCCCCCAAACATACACACCACAGGCACATGGTTTGTTATTTTTTCTTCTTTCTTGAGACCTTGGTGTCCAGCACCTCTTTGGGTTACTAAGTGTTCTGTAGCAAAGGTCACTCTTGATAGTGGACTTTCAGCTGATAATCCCGGATTAGTTAATCCAAGTTACCAAGTGATAAGGCAGTCCTAAGAGCTTATTCATCTGAGCATATCCCTTGCACATGAACACCACAAACACATGCCTCAATCTTCAAACCTTTGGTGCCTAGCATTGTTCCTTATTGTTTTTCCTTCCTTTCTAAATTTTATTCCTCTTTCTCTTTTCTTATTGGGATATTATTATTTAGTTAGTCTCATAGAATGTGTTTCAAGCATAGGATCTAGGATAGATGGTGGACGAAATTGTGATCAACAATAATGGCTCTCTGGCATGTGCCAAAAAAGACTAACTCAGCACTTTCTTTCCACAACTCCGTTCAACTTAACCAGCAAGTGTACTGCACAATCTCGTTCAACTAACCAGCAAGTGTACTGGGTCGTCCAAGTAATAACCTTACGTGAGTAAGGGTCGATCCCACAGAGATTGTTGGTATGAAACAAGCTATGGTCACCTTGTAAATCTCAGTTAGGCAGATTAAATTGGTTTATGGTGAGTTCGAAAATTAATAATAAAAAGAAAATAAAAAGGGATAGAAATACTTATGTAAAGCAATAGTGGAAATTTCAGATAAGTGTGTGAAGATGCTGTGCTCCTCTCGTATCTCTATTTTCTTATTACATTCATCCAATCCTTCCTACTCCTTTCCATGGCAAGCTGTATGTAGGGCATCATCGTTGTCAATGGCTACATCCCATCCTCTTAGTGAAAAAGGTCCAAATGCTCTGTCACGGCACGACTAATCATCTATCGGTTCTCGATCATGTCGGAATAGAATCCATTGATTCTTTTGTGTTTGTTATCACACCCAACAATCGCGAGTTTGAAGCTCGTCACAGTCATTCA
>NC_029772.3:77014655-77038546 GCF_000817695.3 Arachis duranensis
TTTCTGGCGTTTAACTCCAGACAGCAGCATGTACTTGGCGTTCAACGCCAAGTTACGTTGTCAATTTCCGAATAAAGTATGGACTATTATATATTGCTGGAAAGCTCTGGATGTCTACTTTCCAACGCCGTTGAGAGAGCGCCATTTAGAGTTCTGTAGCTCCAGCAAATATATTTCGAGTGCAGGGAGGTCAGATTCCAACAGCATCAGCAGTCCTTTTATCAGCCTTTTTCAGAGTTTTGCTCAAGTCCCTCAATTTCAGCCAGAAATTACCTGAAATCACAGAAAAACACACAAACTCATAGTAAAGTCCAGAAATGTGAATTTAACATAAAAACTAATGAAAACATCCCTAAAAGTAGCTTGAACTTACTAAAAACTACCTAAAAACAATGCCAAAAAGCGTATAAATTATCCGCTCATCAATAGATAGTTGCCTTCTTTCCTTGTTGGTAAACCAACTTAGCTAATTAATCACCCTACCACAATAATTCAGGACTTACTTCACAAATTAACTCCACTCTTGTTCTTTTCATAACTTCTTTTTTTTATTAACTTAAAGGACAGGCATACAAGTAAGGAAGGTGGAAATGTAGAAAGGACATTAGACTAGCACACTTTGATGTGAATAAAAAGGAACAAGCAGAATATAAAGATTTCATTCAATCAATTTTCAATTAAAGTTATGCATTTCGAGACAGTTTGATACAACCTCATGATGTCTTCCTTGGTATTCTCATCCTAGCATTTGCATCCTTGTCTGTTTCCTTAGATGTTGACGTATGATCATTCCCTGAGATTGATTGAATTCCTGTAACACTATTAGAAGTTTCTTGTTCCCCAAGCACTTGGAAAAGAGTTAGCATGCATGTGTGCTTGTGAGTTTCTGAACTTAATTCGGTATGTGAACACCAAACTTAGTTCTTTGCTTAATTCAGCAAATTGAATACATGCAGAAACCTTGTGTGCTTTTTATTAAGAAACAACTATAAGCTAAAAAGACAACTATGCATTAGAGGTTAGACCTCTGTCAAGTGAGTTCTTTGGTTGCTAGAGCAATGCTTTATCACTGAAGGGTTGCAATGCACTCTTCAGCTGGAGTTTTTGGTGAAACACCAAACTTAGAGTCCTATAATCACCCTTGAATTATTTTGGTGTGTGACACCAAACTTAGCTCCTCACACGACAAAGAATTCAACTTGAAGTTTTTATTGAGAAACTTATGAAAAGAGAATTACCTCAGGTTGGGTTGCCTCCCAACAAAGCACTTTTTTTAGCATCGCTAGCTCGATGATTGGTCCTTGTCAGGGTGGTTGGTAGTGCTTCAAATCTTTTCCCTTGCAGTGAATCTGTTTCCATTGGCTTTATTAAGAAGTTTCACATGTTCTAAGGACAAGATTTTGTTGATGGTATACACTGGCGGCAGCTGGGATGGAATAGTGGGGAGGTGAGGTGGTATAGATGGAAAGTATGTAGAGACTACTTCATCTCCTGGAGAGAAATCTTCTGTAGGGATTTTCTTGTTTTTCCATCCCCTTGGGACCTTTTTTCTTGTGTCCCTTGATGTCAACTTGTTCCTTGTGGTTTTCTCTTTGAAAATGGTTTTGTTGCCTATCTCATATGTCTCTAGTGGGTCTGGTTCCTTTTGGATTACACTTGGCTGTTGCTCCTTCTGATCACATTAGTTGTTAACCATAGGAGTTATGAGGTGTGGTGCTTCTGCTCCCTTGTTTGGCTCTTCCATCAGCTCTTTTTTGTGCTCTTCCTCTGACTTTTTGTTATCATGATTTGCTTCTTGTGAGGATTTGAAAACATTGAAGGTGAGCTGCTCATCATGTATTCTCAATACTAGCTCTCCTCGCTCCACATCTATAAGTGCTCGGGCTGTGGCTAAGAATGGCCTTCCCAGAATGATGGGATGGCTGTGATTCTCTTCCATTTCTAGGATAACAAATTCTGTGGGAAGGAAGTAGTTCCCAACCTTCACTATCACGTTCTCAACCACTCCTATTGCCTGTTTTTGGGTTTTGTCAGCCAGTTTGATGATTACATCTTTAAGTGTTAGCTCATTGATTTGAAGCTTCTTCATGAGGGACAGAGGCATTAAGTTGATGCTTGCTCCTAGGTCATAGAGCCCGTTATCAAACATTATCTCTCCTATAGCACAAGGAATGTGAAAACTCTCTGGGTCCTTCTTCTTTGTAAGTGGCCCTGTTTGGATAAGAACATTGTACTCCCTGTTCATCTTTATGGTCTGTCCACCCTTCAATGAACTCTTTTTGACCAGTAGCTCCTTTATATACTTGATGTAGGTGGGCATTTGCTGGAGGGCCTTAATGAATGGTATATTTACATCAAGAGATGCAAATATGTCGAGGAACCTTGAATACATTCTCCCTGCTACACTACCCTTAAGCCTTTGGGGGAAGGGTGCATATGGGTTCAGGATCTCCCCTTTCTTTAGCTCTTTCCTGAGTATGGGTTAGGGTGCATGATTTTCCTTTGGACTGTCTTGGAGGTGTTCTATTTGTATGTCTACTTCCTCCACACTCCTCTCATCACTTGTGGTGATCATCTTACATTCTTCCCACCTGACCTTCCTTGTTTCTCCTCTTGGATTCATCTCCGTGTCGTTGGGAAATTCCTCAGTGGGTTTGGGAATTTGTTGAGACAGATACCCTACTTGGGACTCCAGTCTCTTGATGTTTTCCCCTTGGTTTTTTATATTGGCTTGCACTTCTTCCTTAAACACCTTATTGTCTTGGACTTCTCTACATATGTCTTCAAGTAGAGTCTCAATCTTTGAAAGTCTATCCTCGGTTAGTGATGGTGGATCGAGATTAGGTGGTTGAGAAGGGTGGTTAGGTGAGTGTTGATAGGATCTCTGTGAGGTATGTTGGTGAGTTGCATTGTTGTTGGAATTGTGGTTGTGGCGTTTCTGGTCTTGGCCTTGGTCTTGTTGATTCCCCCATCCAAAGTTAGGGTGACTTCTCCATCCTGAGTTGTAAGTTTTGGAGTATGGATCATGGATTTGTCTAGGTGAGTTCCCAACATAGTTGGCTTGTTCCCAGTCACCTTCTTCTCCTATATTCACTCCTTCTTGAGCTGGTGATGAAGTGATGACTGCTGCAACTTGGTTTTCCTCCACCTTCTTGGTAAGATCTTCTAGCTGCTTGGTGATCATCTTATTTTGATCTAGCAATGCATCCATGTGGTTCAGCTCCATTACTCATCGAGTGTTGCTTCTTTCAGAGGCATAGAAGTAGTCATTCTCAACTACCGTCTCAATGACATCTATGGCTTCTTCAATGGTTTTCTTCTTGTTTAGAGAACCTTCTGAGGTATGGTCTACAGCCTTCTTTGATTCATAAGAGAGACCTTCATAGAAAATGTGAAGTTGAATCCATTCATTAAACATGTCTGGTGGGCATCTTATTGTTAAGTCCTTGAACATCTCTCATGCCTCATAGAGAGACCATCTTGTTGTCTGAAAGTTTGCACCTCAGCTTTCAGCCTGTTAATTCTTTGAGGAGGGTAGAATCTTGCCAAAAATTTGTTCACCACTTCTTCCCAATTTATTAAGCTCACCTTTGGGAAGGATTCAAGCCACTTGGATGCTTGTCCCTGAGTGAAAAATGGAACAAAAGCAGCCTATAGACATCCGGGTGGACTCCATTAGACTTCATAATGTCATATATTCTCAGGAAGGTGGTTAGATGTTGATTGGGATCTTCTTGAGCACTTCCTCCAAATGAGCAGTTGTTCTGAACAAGGGTGATGAGCTGGGGTTTTAATTCAAAGTTGTTGGCATGTATGGTGGGCTTTTGGATGCTACTTCCACGATTTCCTGGATTTGGACTGATGTAAGAGCCTAGAACTTTCCTCTCTTACCTAGCATGATTTGCAGGGCCTTCTCTAGCATGGTTGTGAGCTTCTCCTTCATGATTATTTTCCAAATTCTCCTCCATGTTTGTTTCAAAATACTCTTCCTCTTCCTCAGCACCAACAACTCCTTTCCCTCTTGCTTCCCTCCTTAGTCTCCGGAGGGTCCTTTCAGGTTCTGAATCGAAGGAAGTTGAAGCTCCCCCTCTTCTCCCTGTCATACAACTAACAAAGCACACAGTGAGAGATAAAATGAAGAGATTATTTTTGTTAGAGTGATTGTTAGTGTGAGTGGTGCAAATTATTAAACAGTTAGTGGGTTAGTGAGCAGAATTGTAAATAATAACAAAGAAAGAAACAAAACAGAGAGGGTATAGGGGATGAGGATGAAACTAAACAAATTGAAGGTAAATGACTGAATAAAGTAAACAAACAAAAGAAAAGTGCTCAATCTAGTGAACTTCCAACTTAATTATTTTTGATACAAAATCAATCCCCGGCAACGGCGCCATAAACTTGATGCACGAAAACTTGTCTCTCAACAAATTTCCCTTCGACAAGTATACCGAATTGTCGTCAAGTAAAAACTCACAATAGAGTGAGGTCGAATCCCACAGGGATTGATTGGTCAAGCAACTTTAGTTGGTAGAGTATGCTAGTTGAGCTAAACAGAGTATAGTTGAGAGTTCCAGAAACTTAAATAGCGGGAAAGTAAATAGCAGAAAATAAAGTGCAGAATCTTAAATGGGAATTTGGGGAAATGAGCATGGAAATAAATGGCAGAAAGTAAAGAGAATGGGTAAGATTAGAAATGGGGAATTCATTGGACTCAGGAGATGTTGTATTCTCCGGATCAAATTCATTTTCATCTCTTTCTCAATTAAAGCATCTATTAATCTCCTTGGCCATCTAAAGTGATTGGGTTCCAATTCCTTGGCAACCCAATCTCTCTAAGCTTGAACAATTGCCCAATTCCTTGATTTAATTGCTCATGGAAAGAGATGAAGTGTGGTCACTGATTATACCACATGTATTTCCAAATGAAAGTGTTGGGAGGATTACATGTCACTATATCCACCCAGACCCCAATTTGGTCTAACATGAGAAAGCATTTCTAGCATGATCTCCTCATCCCTTTTCCAAGGCTCAGAGGAGATCCAATTATGGAGAGTTTCTTTTCCAAGACAACTAACCAATTGAATTAAGATCGAAAGTTTCTAGTAAATCAAAAGAGAAGAAGGAAGAAGAAGAATGGAAACTATAATTGATCCATCAAATTACAACAGAGCTCCCTAACCCAATGAAAAGGGGTTTAGTTGTTCATAGCTCTAGAAATGAAAAATGGCAGAAAAGAATACATGCTTCAAAATGCAGAAGAGTAAATATACAGGGGTAGTTCTCCAAAGTGCCAAGCCTCTCTATAGTTCAAACCTACTCCTATATATACTACTCCTCTTGTTCTTCTAGTGAGTTTTTCAAGTCTTGGATGTGGGCCTTAGATCTTGAGTTGAAGCAGTTACAATCTTTAGCGGGTTCATTTTGCAGAAAAGTGTGAGTTAGGCATGGGCGTTAGTGATGTTAACGTTAAGTGAAATTGTGGGTTCGAGAACGTTAATGGCAATCACCTGTTTCACTAACGTTCCAACCCCATATAGTCCACGTTAACTTCAACGTTAGTGGCACTAATGTGACCACTAACGTTGCCTTATGAACCTTCGCAAGCGTTATTGGGACTCACCTTTCCCAATAACGTTGCCTTGTCCCCCTATTTCCCTATGTTAGAGTTCACGTTAGTTCAACTAACGTGACTCTTAACGTGGGCATGCCTGTCTTCGAGAGCATTAGTGACACTTACCTTTGTCACTAATGCTCCAAATGCTCCTACTCTCCACGTTAGAGTTCACGTTAACTAGCTTAACGTGGCCACTAACGTGGTGGTGAATGCCATCTCCAACGTTAGTGACAAAGGTGAGTGTCACTAACGTTGGCTCATCAATCTTGGCTCCACGTTAACTTTCACGTTAGTGGTCTTAACGTGACCACTAACGTGGGCAATGATAGCTTGATCCAACGTTAGTGACAAAGGTGAGTGTCATTAACGTGACTCTTAACGTGGCTCATTGCCAATTTTTGGAGCGTTAATGGTGTTCACGTTTACCACTAACGCTGGAGCTCTCTTTTTCTCCACGTTAACTACCACGTTAACCTAGTTAACGTGGCAATTAACGTGGGCTTATGATGGCTTCACAGACATTATTGGTGATCACTTTTCTCATTAATGTTGCAAGCTCATTCCCATTCCACGTTAGTGGTCACGTTAACTAGATTAATGTGGCTACTAACGTGGTTTTTCCTTACTTCCTTTGTCCTGAAATCGAGCAAATAAAGTGCATCAAAGCTCTAGCTCAAGTCATGAGATTATGCATTATCAATTTATCATGCAATCCTTGCAAAACCCTCATGAAATCATGTAAAATTCACAAAAGTTGCTTGAATCAAGGTGTAAGTGTATTTTTATCCAAAACTTGCCTTATTCACTAAGAAACTACATGAAACTACCCTAAAACAGTAAAGAAAAGGTCAGTGAAACTGGCCTAGATGCCCTGGCATCAAAGACTACAAAGTATGTAGGGAATGCAAAGGGTTCAACCCTCATAATCATGTCTTCAATTACTCCTGATGGTATCTTGGCTGAGCCGTCAGCTAGTTGAAGGCATATGCGTGTGGGCTTGACCTCTTCGAGTAGACTGAGTTTTTTATTATTGAGGAAGGAATCAAGTTGATGCTTGCTCCAAGATCACATAAAGCTTTTCTTATACAAGCATCTCCCAGGTTGCAAGGTATCACAAAACTTCTAGGGTCCTGAAGTTTTTCTAGTAGGTTCCTCTGGATTACTGCACTACACTCTTCAGTGAGGAAGATTATCTCTGTTTCCCTCCAGTCCTTCTTATGGCTTAGTATGTCCATCATAAACTTGGTGTAGGAGGGTATTTGCTCTAGGGCTTCAGCAAACGGGATCTTGATCTCCAATGTCTTGAGGTAGTTTGCAAACTGAGCAAACTGCTTATCCTTTTCTGCTTGCTGGAGTTTCTAAGAGAATGGCATCTTAGTCTTATATTTCGGCTTTCTGAGTGGCACATGGTCTGTGTCAACAATTCCTGTAGAAGATTTACTAGCTTGCCTTGTGGAAGTGTTCCCTGAAATTACACTCATCTTACCTCACTTGTCTGGGTGTTTAACACCAGAACTAGTCCCTTCTTGGCGTTGGACGCCAGGGTTGCCCCTTTATGGGCGTCGGACACCAGTGGTACCCTTCTCCGGGCGTTCAACACCCTTAGTGGTTCCTTGGGTTGTAGCTTGCGCATCTTCTGTCAGTTCTTCTTCCCCTTGCCTCTGATTATTCTGAGGCTTGGTGATTAGTGTCCTTCCACTCCTTAATTAGATGGCTTGGCACTCTTCTCTTATTTGTGCAGACAAATGCTGCTCTGCCTGGTTCAACTGTGCTTCCATATTTCTTATGGAGGCTTTGGTCTCCTGCATAAAGCCTTACTGGCTCTTTACATGTTCCGCTATTGCAGGTGCCAAGTCAAGAGTACTCTGAGGTTGTGGAGGCTGAGGAGAAGGGCTGTCAACTGAACTTTGTAAGCTCAACAATTATTGTGGGAGAAAGTTCAGCTGCTGGACTAAAGATTCATTTTGTTCATGAATAGCAGGTTTGGTTGACACTCCATTGACTTCCCTTTCATTGGGGTCTTCTCTAATGAGTATAGCTATTGGTTGTTAGCCACCATCTCAATGAGTTCGTTGGCTTCCTCTAGTGTCTTCTTCATATGTAAAGAGCCACCCGCAGAATTATCCAGGGATACTTAGCTCTGTCAGAGAGTCCGTCATAGAAAATATCCAGCTTGACCCATTTTGTGAACATTTCAATGGGACATTTTCTGAGCATGAACTTGTACCTTTCTCAGGCGTCATAGAGAGACTCGCTCTCTTCTTGCTTAAAATTCTGAATATCCCTCCGTAGCTTAGTCATCTTCCTTGGCAAAAAGTACATGTTTAGAAATTTGCTGACTACCTCACTCCAGGTGTTCAAGCTCTTCTTGGGTTGGACATCCAACCAATCTTTTTCTTGATCTCTCAAACCAAATGGGAAAAGCATCATCATGTAGTCTGCAAGAAATCTGATCTAAACTTGTTGGAGTCTTCCTGTGGAAGCCCATGAAACTGGCAGTTCTATTGTACCAAAATGATTAACTGAGGGTTGAGCTCAAAATTGTCTACTCCAATAAGAGGTGTACTAATGCTCCTTCCATAGAAGTCAGGAGTGGGAGCTGTAGTAGACCTCAAAGTTCTTCTGGGTTGTGCATCCTCATTTGGATCCATAGTGATTTTTTTAGTATTCCTGCACAAGCAAGAGACAAAGAAAAGTGGGAGTCTCCATGTCAAAGAATAGAGAACTCCCAGTGAGATACCCAAGAAGAAAGAACAAGAATTAAAAATATTTAAAATTATTTTTTTCTTAAATTTCGTTAATAAATGAAAAATAGGAAGAAAAAGGAATTAGGAAATTCGAAAAATTTTAAAAAGAAAATTAGAAAGAAATGGGTGTAAAAATATTGAAATTCAAAAAGAAAGAGAAAAGAAAAATTAAAAGGATACCAAACATAGAATTTGAATTTAAAATTAAGATAGAGATGCAAGATTCAAATTTAAAAGTTTTTCGAGAATTTAAAATTTAAAAAGAAAGTGGTTTTAAAAATTTGAAATTCAAAAAGGAAACAAACTAAAAAGACACCAAGCTTTTAAAATTAAAAAGGAAACAAACAATTAACTAACAAGATTTGAAAATAAAGATAAAAGATTTGGTTTTAAAAATTTTAAAATTTTAAAAAGAGAAAGTCAAACAAGAGATTTGAATTTCAAATTTAAAAAGAAAGAATTAAACAAGATAAGATAAGATTTAAAAATTTAAAATTTAAGAGATTTGAAATTTAAATTTGATATTTTGAAATTTAAAATTTAAAGATTTGAAATTCGAATTTGAAGAAAAGAGAAACTAACAAGATACTAAACTTTTAAAATTTGAAAGAAAGATAAGATAAAGATTTAGAAATTTAAATTCTAAAGATTTTGATATTTTAAATTTGAAATTTTAAAATCAAAACAAGATAACTAAAATAAAATTTAAAAATCAAAAGATAAGAAAGATAAAGATCAAGATTCTAGAAAGATAATATATGATTTTAAAAATTTAAAACTTACCAACAAAAGACACCAGTCTTAAAATTTCAATTCAAGTAAAGATAAGATAAAGATTTTACGAATTTAAATTTTAAAAGTTTCGAAATTTTGTAAAGAAAGTTTTAAAAACTTTTGAAATTTAAAAAGATAAAGAAAACGCTCAAGACACACCAAACTTAAAAATTTTGAAATCAAACACAAGAAAATAACAAGAACAGTTCGAATACCAAGGAAGAAAAACAAGAATAAGTTTTCAAAAACTCAAGAAAAGATAGACCAACTAAAGCCCAAAAGACAGAACCATACAAACCCAACTGACACCATACATAAAAACTGACGCAAGACTTAAAGAAAAGACAAAGATTACTAATGAAAAGAATAAGTTTTGAAAAAATTTTGAAAAAGAAAAACAAGAAACACACGAATTTAAAGAAAACAAATAAAAGATACCTGATCTAAGCAGTAAGACAACCGGTAGTTGTCAATCAAAAATAATCCCCGGCAATGGTACCAAAAATTTGGTGCGCAAAATTTAGAACTCCGCACAGCTTAAACAGCAAGTGCACCGGGTCATCCAAATAATAACTCAGGTGAGTGAGGGTCAATCCTACGAGAACTGTTGGACTGAGCAAGTAGTGGTTATCCTGCAGATCTTAGTCAGGCGAATAGAAAGTTGATTGGTTGTTGTTGAATACGCATAAAATAAATAAGAAAGCACTAAAGAAATAACAAAGAAACAATAGGGAGAAATCAGTTAATGCTTCAGAGATACCTTATGTTTCCGGATTCACCTTTCTTACTGTCTACTCCAATTATGAATGATTCATTCCATGGCAAGATGTAAGTTATTAACGCCACACTAATAGTCATTAATCTCCTCTGATCTAGATTAACTGCCATACTAATGGTCATTCAATTTGAACGAGGGTGAAACTCTAGCAATTCAATCTCTGATGATCCTACTCAAAATGCCACAGACAAGGTCAGATCTTCCGGATCGAAGAATGAAGCTTTATGATTCTAGCTTATACCATAAAGCCCCTAATTTTCCCTAACCTCGGCTGAACAGATGTTCCCATGTCCCCAACGAGATTGTGGATTAGCCATCTAAGAGATGTAATCTCAAGCTTGTTGTTCACTGCTATCCTTCTCGAGACTCGCAAGAACTCATGTAGAACAAGGGGTCATACGCTAGTTCCACCCCAGATTCATAAGGATTGAAGAACGAAAATAAATCTTAGAATGGAATCAAACATAGATTGAAATAGAAATAGTAATATTATTAATCCCTGAGAATCAGCAGAGCTCCTAACCTTAACCTATGAGCGGATAATTTATACGCTTTTTGGCACTGTTTTTAGTATGTTTTTAGTACATTTTAGTTAGTTTTTAGTATATTTTTATTAGTTTTATTTCAAATTTACTTTTCTGGGCTTTACTATGAGTTTGTGTGTTTTTCTATGATTTCAGGTAATTTCTGGCTGAAATTGAGGGACCTGAGCAAAAATCTGATTCAGAGGCTAAAAAAGGACTGCAGATGCTGTTGGATTCTGACCTCCCTACACTCGAAGTGGATTTTCTGGAGCTACAGAAGCCCAATTAGCACGCTCTCAATTGCGTTGAAAATTAGACATCCTGGGCTTTCCAGCAATGTATAATAGTCCATACTTTTTTAACTCCAGGAAAAGTCTCTACACATGAAAGCTTCAATGCTCAGCTCAAGCACACACCAAGTGGACCCCGGAAGTGGATTTTTACGTCATTTACTCATTTCTGTATATCCTAGGTTACTAGTTTACTATAAATAGGATATTTTGACATTGTATCTTCACCTCATGACACATTACATGTTTCTTATTGTATCTTCTACGGCATGAGTCTCTAAACCCCATGGTTGGGGGTGAGGAGCTTTGCTGTGTCTTGATGGATTAATGCAATTACTACTGTTTTTCATTCAATCACGCTTTCTTCTATTCTAAGATATCACTTGTTCCTCAACTTGATGAATGTGATGATCCGTGACACTCATCATCGTTCTCACCTATGAACGTGTGCCTGACAACCACCTCCGTTCTACTTTAGATTGAGTGAATATCTCTTGGATTCCTTAATCAGAATCTTCGTGGTATAAGCTAGAATTGATGGCGGCATTCAAGAGAATTCGGAAGGTCTAAACCTTGTCTGTGGTATTCTGAGTAGGATTCAAGGATTGAATGACTGTGACGAGCTTCAAACTCATGAGGGCTGGGCGTTAGTGACAGACGCAAAAGAATCACTGGATTCTATTCCAACCTGATTGAGAACCGACAGATGATTAGCCGTGCTGTGACAGAGCGCGTTGAATATTTTCACTGAGAGGATGGGAGGTAGCCATTGACAACGGTGAAACCCTACATACAGCTTGCCATGGAAAGGAGCCTTGCGTGCATGAAGAAGAAGACAGTAGGAAAGCAGAGATTCAGAAGATAGAGCATCTCCAAAACCTCAACCTGATCTCTATTACTGCAAAACAAGTATTCACTTCATGCTCTTTTACTTTTCACAATTAAACCTGAGAATTATTGATATCCTGACTAAGAGTTACAAGATAACCATAGCTTGCTTCAAGCCAACAATCTCCGTGGGATCGACCCTTACTCACGTAAGGTATTACTTGGACGACCCAGTGCACTTGCTGGTTAGTTGTGCGGAATTGCAAAAGTGTGATTGCAATTTCGTGCACCACTCATGCTTTACAGAAAAGAAATATGAAACGTGTAAAGGGTCAAGAGTTCCTAACAAGGGTTAACTCTTGTCTATGTATACTAATCTAATGACTAATGATTACAAAAATAAGATAAACTGGACTCCTAGTGCGAAAATCCACTTCTTGGGCCCACTTGGTGAGTGTTTGGACTGAGCTTGGGGTGAATTCATGTGTTTGGACTCCTCTTGGGGTGTTGAACGCCAGATTTGGTCCATTTTTGGCTTTCAACGCCGAGCTTGCTCTTTTTCGGGCGTTGAATGCTGGGCAGGGAATTATTTGGACGTTCATCGCCTGTTTTGGGCCATCATTTTCAAAGTGAAGTATAGACTAGTATATAATTCTGGAAAGCCCTGGAAGTTAGGTTTCCAACGCCTTTGAGAGTGCGTCTTTTGGACCTCTGCTAGCCTTTCTTTGCCTCTGAATCTAACTTTGGCAAAACTTGCAGTTTTCGCCCAGAAATTACCTGAAATTACAAGAAAAATACCAAAACTCATAGCAGCATCCAAAAAATAAATTTTGCACTAAAATCTATTAAAACACAATAAAACTTAATGAAATCTACTAAAAATACTAAGAAAACATTGCCAAAAAGTGTATAAAATATTCGCTTATCAGAGTGCAAGTACATGTGAGTGTTAAAAGTTAACTTTTAATTTATTCTCTTTTGTTTATTTGATTCATTTTTCTTTCAGATCTTTATATTTTGTCGTTATTCTATTTTCTTTATGATTCAGTTTTATGTTCATTAATTTAAAACTTTTCTCTGCTCATTTATTTATTTATTTATTTATTTTACCTTGTTCGATATAAATTTGTTATTAGTAATTTCAACGCAAGTTATTTCGACACTATTACTAAGTAATTATCAGGTCGAGTTCACTCTTTTTAGAGAAGTCGTATTTGCTTTCTAAACTGAGATCTTGATACAGCCTCGATTCGATACCCTCCTGTCAAAATATATCAAAAATAGAGTGAAATAACAGTAAACTAGAATAACCTAGTAGTAATTACACTTATAAGTTATCTTTTGACATTAGTGTATAGACATAAAATTCTTGAAACGATTGTTCCACCAAAATTCCATACCTACTTCCCTGTGACAAGTTTCATACTAAAATAGCTATAATATATAATATAATTTGTGGCAAGAAGCAAACATTTGTTAGTTTCCACGAAAAGTATATACAAATTCAATAAATATTCATTCTCAAGTTACATGTGCATGGTTTATTTGCATTTCAACTATGGTCTTTGTGGTGTTCTTTAGCTTCCCTTCCCCATACGTTGATCGTCACTCTCAAATGTAATACTTCATAGCAGGCCTGAAAATGACGGTGAAACATGCACTTCATCACACATATAAAAGCTAGCCATCCGTTAAGGTCTTGAGAAAATGAAAACAAATCAGAGATATTTGAGATAAAATTATATTTGTCAAAAAAATAATAATAATGAAGGAAAACACTTAAAATTGGTCTTGTTTTATTTAAGACATGTTTTCTAATAATTTTCATGTTTACAAAATGAAAATATAAAAATAAAATTTAAAGACAAATTTTAAGTCAAATTAAGCACTAAAAAAATGGAGAGAAATATCAAACAAGTATCTGATAACATAATTGATTTTAGGGGGTTGGCAAAGTTAATTAGGAAGGAAAAGAATATTATTATCTTTGTTATATATCCGGTTAAAATTCATGGAATCATAACACCGCCCTTGCCCCCGGCCCACAGCCACTGGCCTATTCCTTCATTTGGAAGCATAACCTCATATATGTGCCCTAAAGCATAAATTTGAACCTCAAGTGTTAATTGATCTTAATTAGTGATTCATCATGGGGATGAAATGATAGTGGGCCCTGAACATGTGAGACCAAGAATCTTGTCGGCCCTCATTCGTCCGATCCTTCAATTTCAGTCATCCTCAACAATCGGCCATCGGCTTGCTTGTTCCAAAAGTTGATAAGAAAATGTGATGGTATTATTTAAAAAAAAATAAAAATAGAATATATTTTTTTGTTGATTTTAACAAAGTAGTCGAAAAAATACATAACATGTACATGCCCTCAACATTTTCTTCTTTTTATACTATTAGTGCATCTTTAATTAAGATGGTTAAAATGAACTAAATTTATTGAACTTATCTATTTAATCATCTAAAGAGGTGAATTTTCAAATTTAAAAATAGGTTCGTAGAATGAGATATTTAACAAGCTCAATCCAACTAACACGTGAAATAAAAAGTTGGCCCATTTAGTTGTTTCATTCTTTTTTCTCATTTTTAAATATATTTAATAACTTTTTAATAATCCAATCTAAATATTTCAGATTCTAACAAAAATATATATATATATATCTCAATTTTTAATCCAATAATTTATTTAAAAGGTAAAAAGTTAGCCCAAAGTTAATATTTTAGCCTAATTTTTTAATTAAAATAAAACTGTCTATTTAGATAAAATAAAAAATCCCTTAAATGAATTAGGCTTTTATTTTAAAAGATCGTCGTATATACTTGATATATATTTTACCCGTTCGTTTAAACTCCCTAAACAACCTAGGCCAACCCTATCTCTAGTGGAATATTTCAAGGTGGATTTTGTTTTGGATTGCATATTTTATTGAGTTGACTAAAGAATTACGGTAAGGTGAGATGATAAAATAACTCCTAAGAGTTATAAAAGAACGAAAAAATGAGTGTGTTTGGGAACCAAGTCACTTGTGATTTTATCTCTAGTAACTTGGTTGGTGATCACCAAACCATTATAAGACTTGGGAATTGAGCTTTGATAGCTAGTAGCCTCTGCTCCATGCTCTGTGTTAGCTTTGGATGCGCAAGATTTCTGCGCCAAGATCGTCGTTGACTTACCCTCCAAGTCGGGTCAAGTGACAATATGGGGTATCCAACAAACTTCATTCACTAGGGAGGGGAGGGATCTTGGTTGAAGTGGACCTTCGTATAATGAGTCTAGATTGGATCCATATGCCATTATGCCTTGCACCTTATTAAGCTAAGCTGACTTCGAGTCAATGCTTTCGGCTATTGCTGCTATAACAAAATTAGTATTATAATTTTTTTTATTGAGTAAATGGTCAAATTCGTTTTTAAAAATAATTTATTTTTTAAATTGATTCGTGAAATTTTTTTTAATCAAATGTGTCGTTTAAAAATTTTAATTAGTTATGCTTTATATGATTTGCTATTCATCTAACAATCAATAAGTATTTGATACATGTATGCAAATATCATGAGATTTTTAGAGGGTTATAATGGGATTAGGGTTAAGGTAAGATTAATTTGTCAAGTGAACTAATAAATTGAATCTTTGATTAGTTTAATATCCTACCCAACCTATATCAACCTAATCACTAAGGTTCATTCTAACTACCCATTACTTTCTTTCTACACACATTCATGCATTCTTCTCATTCAAATCTCATATGCATTTCTTATTCATATATTTTTTTTTTTCATTTTTGAGGCAACCTTTGTCACCTTTTTGTTATTATGTTTTATTTTATTATTTTTTATTTTATTGTTTCGTTTTTTTTATTTTTTATTTCTTTTTCTTTTTGCAATAAAATATATATATAAAAGACAAATGCATATGGTTAAAGCAATTGACACATGAGTGTGGTGTACTGGTGCGCACGAACCTCACACCTTCGTATAGCAGTAACAGCAAGTGCACTGGGTCATCCAAGTAATATCTAAGCAAGTCAGGGTCGATCCCACAAAGATTGTGGTTTGAAGCAATCTATGGTTATCTTGCAGGTCTTAGTCAGGCAAATAAGAAGGTTGTTGATTTTATGTCATGTATGGAGCTTGTAAGAGTGATGTGTGAAAGGAATACCGAATTGGAATAAATGATAGGAATAGGGTTAAGGATTGGAGTTGCTTTGCCTTTTCGAATTAACTCTGGTACTACTACTCTCTTTGTTTGTGACTGATTTCTTCAATGGCAGGCTATATGTGATTGACACTGGTTTGAGCAGCTGCCAATACTCCTCCAGATCTGAACCCCAGGTTTAGTGCGTATCCATTTTGATTGAGTGTGAAGCTCGTATAGTCTATTCTCCTTAATGATCATACTCAAAACGCCATAAATAAGGTCGGATCTTACAGATTAGAGAATGCTACATCATTGGGTTCTAGCCTCTACCACAAAGACCCTAATCTCCCCAAAAATCGGCTGAATTGATGTCTCGAAAAGCCCACAACGATGTTGTGGATTAGCCATTTGAGAGACGTATATTTAAGCTATTGGTTCGTCATTGTCCAGTGAAAGATGCACTCTGAACCCAAGTAGACGCGGGTGTTTATTAGGCACGTTCGTCTTAATGTGATGAACAGAGCTAATTTGTCAGATCATCCTATTCACCACGATGAAGTACGAATATACATCTTATAATTAATCAAACATGGATCGAAGAGAAATGGTAGTACTTTTATTAATTCATATGACTCAGTAGGGCTCCTCCCCTTGATGACAAGTCATCATATACCCATTTTTCAAGCTAATTTCACTTGTTTTATTAATCTTTATGCACTTTCTTGCATCCTAAGTAAGTGATTTGGAGTGAAAATGCATAACTTCTTTAGATCAAGTAACTACCATTAAATTGATGCTAACTCATGAGGTTTAAGCTAAATTTAATTGAATTTTAATTGATTTATAAGCCTTGTGAATTTAGTGATACTTTGAGTGGTTGTTTTGGTTGATTGTAGGTGAAGAAAAGAAGAAAAGAGAAAGCGTGGCTTAAGAAAGCGTGACCTAAGGAGAAAAAGGCGTGGCGCATAAAGGAGGAGTGCAAGTATTGGCCTCCACAAGGGCACACTGCCCTCTAGGAGGGCAACATAAGGAAACAAGGCTTGAGAGGCAACTCTGCCCTGCCCACGACAAGGGCAGAGCACAAAATGTGCCTTGGATCAAAGAAGAGCAAAACCTTGCCCTGCCCTCCACAAGGGCAGTATCAGGCCTTCATGGAAAATAAATCAAAGGAAAAAGCCTACCAATGCTTGCCACAAGAGTCGAACACGGCACAAGGAGAAAGCAAGGAACTAGGCCTCATTATGGTGCCAAGAAAGCCGAGGAAAAATAGTAGCATGTGCATCGGCCAAGTCTCGAACACGGGACTTCAATTTGGAAACACTGCCCTGCCCTCCGCGAGGGCAGGGCAGCATTTTGTTGTGGCACGGCCAGCGGACCAAACTGGCGCACCAAGGCATCACTTGGCAGCACCAGCAGCACGCACAGGCACCAAAATGGCGCACCAGAAATTTCTGCCCTGCCCTCCGCGAGGGCAGGGCAGCATCCTGCGCACCAAGCTCGCACACCACGCTCGCACCAAGGCCGCACGCATCAAATCCTGCCCGGCCCTTGAAAGGCTTTTTTCCTTTACTTTTGAACTTTGATCTTTCTTTTGAGCTTTGAATCTTCATTTTTATTTTTAACTTTCTCTTGGAGACTTCACTAAATTTCAGAGAATTGGGGAGAAGAATTGATCTCTCTTTTTCCTCGTTCTTGCTGGAGCATTTTTACTTTTCTTGTTTGAGTTTTGGGTGTGAAGAATTGAGGAAATTCTGTCTCAATCTCCATTCAAAATCTCTTTAATTCCTCTTCTGCATAATTGAGTTTAATTTCATTTCCTTTACTGCTTCTTCTTCAATTTCTTGTCAATTGATTTGTGAACTTGGATCTGAGAAGGCAATTGAGATCTAGACCTTGCTTTCTAGTCTCTTGAGTCCTGAGATCCCATTTTCCTTGTTGGTTCTTCTGTGAACCTCTGCTGCAAGATTAATTTCCATTTCTGTTTGGATTCTAGTTATTTCAAATTCAACTGCTGCTTTGTTAATTGTTGCAATTTAATTTCCCTTGCTGAAATTCTGAATTCCCAATCCTCAAATCCCTTTCCCATTCAAGCAATTTATATTTCTTGCACTTTAAGTTACTACAATTTATATTTCTTGTATTTTAAGTTTCAGTCATTTAATTTCTTGTTCTTTAAGATTCAGCATATTTTACTTTCCTGCTCTTTAATTTACTGCAATTCTTCCCTCTACCTTTACATTCCAAGCAATTTAGTTTCTGTTAATGTTAAACCACTCAACCAATATTTGATTCGCTTGACTAAATCAACCACTAAACTAAAATTGCTCAATCCTTCAATCCCTGTGGGATCGACCTCACACCCGTGAGTTTTATTACTTGATGCGACCCGATACACTTGCCGGTGAGTTTTCTGTTGGATCGTTTTCCACACATCAGCAGAGTGGCCTTGCTGCCACGATCCATTTTCCACACATCAAGTTTTTGGCGCCGTTGCCGGGGATTGAAATAGATTGACAATGATTAAGTGAAGTGGAGATCTAGATCAAGCACTTTTCCTTTAATTTTGAACTAACATGCTAACTGTTTGAGAAATTGCCTCTATCAACACACTAACTGTTTGAGAGTTTGTCTCAACTAACTGCACTCAATTCTCAAGAGTGCTCCTGTTTATTCTTCCTAATTATTCGCATTCCACAGGAACGAAATCAGAGGAAAGACTATCATTAGAAAAGAAGTCTCTACAGGTAAAGAATAACATGACATGAAGCCACCACTCGTTACACTAATCAAGAACAATTGTTCTTATGACGGAAATCCATTGGAGGATCCTCAACAGCACATATCCACTTTTCTGAAGACTTGTAGTGCTATCAAAACTGATGGTCTAGATCTTGACACTTATAAGATCTTGTTATTCCCTTTCTCACTAAGGGGTGAAGCTGCACAATGGCTTGAAACTTTTCCTCAAGGAAATATCACTAGTTGGGACGATTTGGTCACCAAATTTCTGGCCAAATTCTCCTCATCCCAACAAGTCATCAAGCTGGAAGAGGGGGAATATTCATTCACACAAGGAGAAGAAGAACCACTCTTCAAGGCATGGGAAAGATACAAGAAAGCAACTGATAAAGTGGGCTTCCGAGCTTTCTATGAAGGATTGACCCCAGAAACAAGAAAAGCAGTGGACTACTTCTCAGATGGCTTACTCAAAGCAACAACAACTGCCCAAGGAATTGCAAACTTCAATGACAAAGGAGTTAACAACCAACATTCATTTGAGAAACCACAGAATAAAATCTCAGAAAAAGAAGTGATGAATATTGAAGGGGTGAATGCGTTCAAGGACCTAAACAAACCAATGCACCATCAAACACAGCAAAACATGGAGTTGAGAGATAGAAAAGTTGATTGCTTACAAACTGTTGCAGTGAATGCCCAATTTCCACCATGGAGACCCCATTCTTATCTGAGAATGAGGGAGTCTCAACATCAAGAACAAGGAAGTTTCCACCAGGGCAACCCCATGATCACAAACAATCAACATCACCCACCCACTAATACCACTCAAAGCCAATACTCACAATACAGACACTCCCAGACTCATCTCAATTGGAGAAGGAACGAGTACCAAAATCACAAACCAAGGGACTTCAATTATAACAACCCCAGTTTCACAAACCAACAAAAACACCATTATAGTAACAACAATCACTACATGCCACCACAACACCCACCCCTCCAAACTTTAACATCCCACAACCAACCAATCTCACAAGACTCTCAGAGAATCACTAACTTGGAAATCTTAATGGAGAGAATGCTGAAACACCAAGAGGAGATAACAAAGAACCAAGAGATTTCAATCAGAGGAATTGAGGGGCAATTAGCTCAACTGGTGAAGCATTTCGCAGAAATGGGTGAGAAGAGGGTAAATATCTTCTCCAGAGCCACTGAAGACAAACTGACTAACAATGAAGATGCTGCAAGGAAGGAAGGATGGAAAAAGATCATAGAGGAAAGTAAGAAAACCTTGGACGAAGAAAATACCAGCCAAGAAAAACACAACAAGGAATTCTTACAAGGAGAGACAGAGGATAGAATTAAAGAAAAGCAGAAAAACCCCACTGGAAAATTCTCACTAGGGGGATAGAGTAATGATAAACAGTCAAACCATGAAGGTGTCCCCACAGCTGTCTGATCACTACATTGTGACCAAGATCCTTCCACAGGAATTCATAGAGGTCATCAAAGAGGAATCTGGAAGGAAGTTCACCGTGAAGAAAGACATGCTAAGGCACTGTGATCTTAAATCTTCATGATCAGCAGAATGGAGGAATGTCAAGCTAGTGACAATAAAAGAGCGCTTGTTGGGAGGCAACCCAACCTGAGGTAGTTTTCTTTCATAACTTTTTCAATAAAAATGTTGAATAATTGGTACGGATTGCAAGGAGCTAAGTTTGGTGTTGCACACCAAAACAATTTAAGGGAGAATGAAAGATTCTAAGTTTAGTGTTCCACCAAAAATATTATTTAAAAACACATTCTCACCTCTTGCATGATGCTAGCTCCAAGCAACCAAACACATTATTCAACAGTTTAACTTCTTTCTAGCTTTAATTTCATAACCTTTAGCAAGGACACAAGGTTTCATATATGGTTAAATTGTTGCATCAGAAGCAGTGGCAAACAATTAAGTTTGGTGTTCTCACACCTAAATAAAACCAAGAGCCACACTCAACTTATGCATACTAACCATACAATTAAGGGCTTGAGAAGCAAGCAACTTTGAGAATCATGCAGGACATGAGTCAACAATTGAAGATAGTATGCATCTTAACTACTTGAAGACCTTATGCATCTTAACTCAAAGAGAACACAACAGAAGGAAGAATCAAAGAGCTGCAACTTCAAAGGTTGTATCTAAACTTAATCCTTGCTGCTGTGAAATGTTTTGAATTTAGAAACCATTGTATGTCCTGCTAAAGTGCATAACTAGTTGCAAGTGGAATTGTTTGTTAAGAATGCTAAATCTGCATGTTGCTTGTTATCCATCACTTAGCTAAATTTTGTTTTGTTTCCCACATGCTTGAATAAAAGAGAATTATTTGAATTAGAAAGTAAATATCCAATGTTGCATAAGTAGAATAGAAGTTAATAGTGGTATATGTGTTTGATTAAATGCATAACTCATGAAATAATTGCTGCATAGTATCATTTTCATTTAAGTGTGAGTTAGCTTGCTGTTACCAATTGAAAATCCACAATAAAGAGCAACTTAGATACAGAACATTTAGTTATCCAAAGAGATGCTGGGCATCAATGATCCTAGGAAGAATTAATGAGCCAAGTGTCTGTGGTGGAGGGATGTTGAGCAAGAAAAGAAAAAAATAAAGCCAAAGGCTATTACTGCAACATTAGACACCAAACCTCCAAAAGAATAATAAGCTTGTTAAGTATTATAAGAAAGAAAAGTTAGCAAGGGAGTAATTAAAAAGTAAGTCTTATAGCAGCAAGTTTAGCAAGCCTTTGAGGAAAGATGTATATTATGTAACAGCAACAATAATTGAGTTATCATTGTCTGCATAAAGATCCCATAAATCAAGTTCTGCTATATATTGCTTTCACCACTCCCTTTGGGGCATTTTGTCCCCCTTTTATTTGCTCTTTTTCTTTTCTTTTCTTTTCTTTTTCTTTTATTTTTCTCTCTTTTTTTATATTATTTTTCTTTTGTTTTTCTCAATGCATATTGATGACAAGTCATCATATACCCATTTTTCAAGCTAATTTCACTTGTTTTATTAATCTTTATGCACTTTCTTGCATCCTAAGTAAGTGATTTGGAGTGAAAATGCATAACTTCTTTAGATCAAGCAACTACCATTAAATTGATGCTAACTCATGAGGTTTACGCTAAATTTAATTGAATTTTAATTGATTTATAAGCCTTGTGAATTTAGTGATACTTTGAGTGGTTGTTTTGGTTGATTGTAGGTGAAGAAAAGAAGAAAAGAGAAAGCGTGGCTTAAGAAAGCGTGACCCAAGGAGAAAAAGGCGTGGCGCATAAAGGAGGAGTGCAAGTATTGGCCTCCACAAGGGCACACTGCCCTCTAGGAGGGCAACATAAGGAAACAAGGCTTGAGAGGCAACTCTGCCCTGCCTACGACAAGGGCAGAGCACAAAATTGTGCCTTGGATCAAAGAAGAGCAAAACCTTGCCCTGCCCTCCACAAGGGCAGTATCGGGCCTTCATGGAAAATAAATCAAAGGAAAAAGCCTACCAATGCTTGCCACAAGAGTCGAACACGAGCTCATCACTTGCCACAAGAGTTGAACACGGCACAATGAGGAAGCAAGGAACTAGGCCTCATTATGGTGCCAAGAAAGCCAAGGAAAAATAGTAGCATGTGCATCGGCCAAGTCTCGAACACGGGACTTCAATTTGGAAACACTGCCCTGCCCTCCGCGAGGGCAGGGCAGCATTTTGTTGTGGCACGGCCAGCGGACCAAACTGGCGCACCAAGGCATCACTTGGCAGCACCAGCAGCACGCACAGGCACCAAAATGGCGCACCAAAAATTTCTGCCCTGCCCTCCGCGAGGGCAGGGCAGCATCCTGCGCACCAAGCTCGCACACCACGCTCACACCAAGGCCGCACGCATCAAATCCTGCGCTGCCCTCCACAAGGGCAGGGCAACCTCCTGGAAGCAATCCTTCATGAGTTGAAAATGGGATTAAAAATCCAATTTAATTCATTTCTTCACCAAATCAAAAGCCCATCCAAATCCCAAGATCCAAGAATAGAAAGTGTATAAATAGGAGATAGTTTGATGTAATGAGGACCTTTTCCTTTACTTTTGAACTTTGATCTTTCTTTTGAGCTTTAAATCTTCATTTTTAATTTTTAACTTTCTCTTGGAGACTTCACTAAATTTCAGAGAATTGGGGAGAAGAATTGATCTCTCTTCTTCCTTGTTCTTGTTGGAGCATTTTTACTTTTCTTGTTTGAGTTTTGGGTGTGAAGAATTGAGAAAATTCTGTCTCAATCTCCATTCAAAATCTCTTTAATTCCTCTTCTGCATAATTGAGTTTAATTTCATTTCCTTTACTGCTTCTTCTTCAATTTCTTGTCAATTGCTTTGTGAACTTGGATCTGGGAAGGCAATTGAGATCTAGACCTTGCTTTCTAGTCTCTTGAGTCCTGAGATCCCATTTTCCTTGTTGGTTCTTCTGTGAACCTCTGCTACAAGATTAATTTCCATTTCTGTTTGGATTCTAGTTATTTCAAATTCAACTGCTGCTTTGTTAATTGTAGCAATTTAATTTCCCTTGCTGAAATTCTGAATTCCCAATCCTCAAATCCCTTTCCCATTCAAGCAATTTATATTTCTTGCACTTTAAGTTACTACAATTTATATTTCTTGTATTTTAAGTTTCAGTCATTTAATTTCTTGTTCTTTAAGATTCAGCATATTTTACTTTACTGCTCTTTAATTTACTGCAATTCTTCCCTCTCCCTTTACATTCCAAGCAATTTAGTTTCTGTTAATGTTAAACCACTCAACCAATATTTGATTCGCTTGACTAAATCAACCACTAAACTAAAGTTGCTCAATCATTCAATCCCTGTGGGATCGACCTCACTCCCGTGAGTTTTTATTACTTGATGCGACCCGGTACACTTGCCGGTGAGTTTTGTGTTGGATCGTTTTCCACACATCACCCCTCATCCTAGGATGTTTAGAAACTCATACTGAAGTAAAATACAATGTAAAACATGAATGGTATGTGAATATGCTGCTTAAAGGTCTAAATAACATAAATTTAATCCCTTAAATGCTAAACAGATGACCAGTAAGGATAAAACAGTCTATTTAGTGCTAAAATCTATTTATGGGTGCCACTTGGTGAGTGTTTGGGCTGAGTTTTGATGGGATTCACGTGCTATGAGGTCTCTTAGGCATGGAACACCAGTTAGGGGGTCCTCATTGGGCGTTTGGACGCTGGTCTCTGCTTTTGGGCGCTGGCCGCCAGGAAGGGGGCAGGAAGGTGGTGTTGGACACCAGTTTTGGGACTTCTAATCCGAAGCAAAGTATGGACTATTATATATTGCTAGAAAGCTCTGAAAGTCAGCTTTCCATGCAATTAAGAGAGCTCCATTTGGATTTTGGTAGCTCCAGAAAAGCTCTTCCG
>NC_029772.3:77038563-77040708 GCF_000817695.3 Arachis duranensis
GAATGCAGATAGGTCAGATCCAGACAACATCTGTAGTGCTTTCTCTGTCTCTAAATCAGACTTCTGCTTCAGCTCCTCAATTTCAGCCAGAAAATACCTAAAATTGTACAAAAACACAAAAACTCATAGTAAAATCCAAAAAATGTAAAATTAACACTAAAACCTATAAAAACTCGATAAAAACTAAACAAAAACTACTAAAAACTATATGAAAGTGATGCCAAAAAGCGTATAAAATATCCGCTCATCTCAACAACAAACTTAAACCGTTTCTTGTCCCCAAGCAACTAAAAACACATCAGGATAAAAACAGATAATTTGATACAAATAAATTTCTAAATTTCAAATGAAGCTTAGTTACAATTAGTTGAGCAGGACTTAGTAGCTTTTTGATTCTTGACACAGCTTTCAGAGTCTTGGCCGTGACCCTAAGCACTTTGTTTTCCAGTATTATCACCGGATATAATAATGCCACAAATATTTTAACTGGGTGAATCTTTTCAGATTGTGACTCAGCTTTGCTAGAGTCCCCAGATAGAGGTGTCCAGAGTTCTTAAGCACACTCTTTTTGCTTTGGACCACGACTTTAACCGCTCAGTCTCAAGCTTTTCAGTTGAAACCTTCACACCACAATCACATGGTTAGGGACAGCTTGGTTTAGCCGCTTAGGCCAGGATTTTATTCCTTTGGGCCCTCCTATCCACTGATGCTCAAAGCCTTGGGTCTTTTTAACATTGCCTTTTGGCTTAAAGGGTTAACGGCTTTTTCAATCTGCCCCCTTTTTCCTGCATTTTTGGGCAGTAATGGATTTTTTGCTTTTTATATTTTTCTTTTTCTTTTCGCCATTTTTCTTTCTTTCTTTTTTGCATGCATAGTAATTTTTTTCTTTTGCAACATGCTTTTTCTTTTGCTTTTTGCTACTTTTTCTTGCTTCAAGAATCAATTTTCAAAATTTTCAGATTATCAATAATATTTTTCATTTTTCCTTATTCTTTCAAGAGCCAACAATCTAAAGTTACAACTTCAAATATGCAATGTTCATTCATGCATTCAGAAAACAAAAGCAAATGACACCACATCAACATGATTAAACTATTCTTATTTTAAACTTAAAATTCATGCATCTCTTATTTCTTTTCAATAAAATTTTTATTTAAGCAAGGTGAGAGATATATGAGACATTTTACAACTTTAAGACATCAAATGCAATTGATCGTGCAACTAGATCAAGAAAACAAATAACATAACAGAAAAATAGAAAAGGAAAGGAAGTAAAAGAGAACGAGTCTACCTTTAATGGTGGCGCCTAGTGCTCCTCCTCGAGGATCCAATGTGATGCTTGATCTCTTCCATGTCATTCCTTTGCCATTGTTGCTCTTCCCTTATAGCCCTTTGGTCTTCCTTTATGGCTTTTTGATATTCTCTTATGTCATTGAGGGTGGTAGCATGCTCTTGATGCCCCATCCTCAATTCCTCCATGTTAGTGCTCAATTCTCCAAGAGAAGTTTGCCATTGATCCCAATAGCTTTGGGGAGGAAAATACATCCCTTGAGGGATCCCAAGGATCTCATAATGAGGCAGATGCACATGCTTTTGTGAATTCTCTCTAGTTTGCTCCATTTGCTTCTTAGTGATGGGCTTATCCTCCCCAATGGAGACATCTCCATTTATGACAATTCTAACCTGGCATTGGTGTGAAGCTGGTGGACGAAATTGTGATCAACAATAATGGCTCTCTGGCATGTGCCAAAAAAGACTAACTCAGCACTTGCTTTCCACAATTTCGTTCAACTTAACCAGCAAGTGTACTGGGTCATCCAAGTAATACCTTACGTGAGTAAGGGTCGATCCCACAGAGATTGTTGGTATGAAGCAAGCTATGGTCACCTTGTAAATCTCAGTTAGGCAGATTAAATTGGTTTATGGTGAGTTCGAAAATTAGTAATAAAAAGAAAATAAAAAGGGATAGAAATACTTATGTAAAGCAATAGTGGGAATTTCAGATAAGTGCGTGAAGATGCTGTGCTCCTCTCGTATCTCTATTTTCTTATTACATTCATCCAATCATTCCTACTCCTTTCCATGGCAAGCTGTATGTAGGGCATCACCGTTGTCAATGGCTACATCCCATCCTCTCAGTGAAAA
>NC_029772.3:77040982-77041583 GCF_000817695.3 Arachis duranensis
ATTGTATTGAAACTTGAGGTACAGCAGAGCTCCACACCCTTAATCTATGGTGTGCAGAAACTCCACTGTTGAAAATGCATAAGTAAAAGGTTCAGGCATAGCCGAATGGCCAGCCCTCTCCATGATCAAGAGACCGAATAGTCAAAAGATTAATCTGTCAAAAGATGTCTAATACAATAGTAACTTATCCTATTTATACTAGACTAGCTACTAGGGTTTACATGAGTAAGTAATTGATGCATAAATCCACTTTCGGGGCCCACTTGGTGTATGCTTGGGCTGAGCTTGATCTATCCACGAGTTGAGGCTTTTCTTGGAGTTGAACTCCAGGTTATAACGTGTTTTGGGCGTTTAACTCCGGATCATGACGTTTTTCTGGCGTTTAACTCTAGACAGCAGCATGTACTTGGCGTTCAACGCCAAGTTACATCGTCAATTTCCGAATAAAGTATAGACTATTATATATTGCTGGAAAGCTCTGAATGTCTACTTTCCAACGCCATTGAGAGCGCGCCAATTCGATTTCTGTAGCTCCAGAAAATCCATTTCGAGTGCAGGAAGGTCAGATTCCAACAACATCAGCAGTCCTTTTGTCAGCCTT
>NC_029772.3:77043169-77045184 GCF_000817695.3 Arachis duranensis
CACAGTAACTTCAGATCGGTTGCTAGTTGGAATGATGGAGCGTTGAATGAACTCCAACCATCCTCTAGCCACAAGCTTGAGGTCCAGTCTTCTTAGTTGAACTGGCTTGCCTTTGGAGTTTATTCTCCATTGAGCTCCTTCCACACATATGTCCATTAGGACTTGGTCCAACCTTTGATTAAAGTTGACCCTTCTAGTATAGTGGCGTTCATCTTCTTGCATCATGGGCAAGTGAAATGCCAACCTCACATTTTCCGGACTAAAATCTAAGTATTTCCCCCGAACCATTGTGAGATAATTCTTTGGGTTCGGGTTCATACTTTGATCATGGTTCCTAGTGATCCATGCATTGGCATAGAACTCTTGAACCATTAAGATTCCGACTTGTTGCATGGGGTTGGTTAAGACTTCCCAACCTCTTCTTCGAATTTCATGTCGGATCTCCGGATACTCATTTTTCTTGAGCTTGAAAGGGACCTCAGGGATCACCTTCTTCTTTGCCACAACATCATCGAAGTGATCTTGATGGCTCTTGGAGATGAATCTTTCCATCTCCCATGACTCGGAGGTGGAAGCTTTTGTCTTCCCTTTTCCTTTTCTAGAGGATTCTCCGGCCTTAGGTGCCATTGATGGTAATGGAAAAACAAAAAGCTTATGCTTTAACCACACTAAACTTAAAATATTGCTCGCCCTCGAGCAAGAGAAGAAAGAAGAGAAGAAGAAGAAGAAGAGAATATGGTAGAGAGGGAGAGATGTGGGTTCGGCCAAGGTAAAGAAGAGGGGGTTGTGTTGTGTGAGAATGAAGTAGAATGGAAGGGTATATATAGGGAGAGGGGGTAGTGTGTATTCAGCCATTTAGGGTGGGAATGGGTGGGAAAATGTTTTTGAATTTTTGAAAGTAGGTGGGGTTTATGGGGAAGAGTGGATGGATTTGAGTGGTGAGGGAGGTGATTGGGAAGAGGGATTGAGGTGATTGGTGAAGAGTGTTGGGAAGTGTGACATGGGGAAATCAGAAAATAGGATTAGGAGGTAAGGTGGGAATATAGTAGGTGGGGATCCTGTGGGGTCTACAGATCCTGAGGTGATCCTGTGGGGTCCACAGATCCTGAGGTGTCAAGGAATTCCATCCCTGCACCAAGTAGGCATGTAAATTGCCCTTGCACACCATTCTGGCATTTAGACGCCGTGTGGTGCACATTCTGGGCATTCAACGCCCATATAAAGCATGTTTCTGGCGTTGAACGCCAGTTTCATGCTTGTTACTGGCGTTCAGCGCCAGCTTTTCTTCTTTAGGCACATTCCTGGCGTTCAGCACCAGAATGTTGCTTGTTTCTGGCGTTCAGCGCCAGAATGATGCTCTGTTCTGGCATTGAACGCCGGCCAAATGCATCTTACTGGCGTTGAACGCCAGCCTGTGCGTCCTCCAGGGTGTGAAATTTTTCTCCTGCTGTTTTTGATTCTATTTTTAATTTTTATGATTTTTTTGTGACTCCTCATGATCATGTACCTAATAAAACATAAAATAACAATAAAATAAAAATTAGATAAATAAAATTGGGTTGCCTCCCAATGGTGCACGAAATTGTGATCACTACTTTTCACAAATCAATTAATCCCCGGTGATGAACCCAAAAACTTGGTGTTCAATACCATGGCATAAACACAACTTCGCACAGCTAACCAGCAAGTGTACTGGGTCGTCCAAGTAATAAACCTTACGCGAGTAAGGGTCGATCCCACAGAGATTGTTGGTATGAAGCAAGCTATGGTCACCTTGTAAATCTCAGTCAGGCAAACTCAAATGGGTATGGTGATAAATGCATAAAACATAAAGATAAAGATAGAGATACTTATGTAATTCATTGGTAGGAACTTCAGATAAGCGTATGAAGATGCCTTCCCTTCCGTCTCTCTGCTTTCCTACTGTCTTCATCCAATCCTTCTTACTCCTTTCCATGGCAAGCTTAAGCAAGGGTTTCAACCGTTGTCAGTGGCTACCTCCCATCCTCTCAGTG
>NC_029772.3:77046033-77046730 GCF_000817695.3 Arachis duranensis
CTTTTCAGTCTCTGAATCAGATTTTTGCTCAGGTCCCTCAATTTCAGCCAGAAAATACCTGAAATCACAGAAAAACACACAAACTCATAGTAAAGTCTAGAAAAGTGAATTTTAACTAAAAACTAATAAAAATATACTAAAAACTAACTAGATCATACTAAAAACATACTAAAAACAATGCCAAAAAGCATACAAATTATCCGCTCATCACCCAACAAGCGCTTCTTTAATGTCAATAGCTTGACAGTGGCTCTCATGGAGCCACAAGGTGATCAGGTCAATATTGTATAGTCCCAACACCAAACTTAGAGTTTGGATATGGGATCTTAACACCAAACTTAGAGTTTGGTTGTGGCCTCACCACACCAAATTTAGAGTTTGACTGTGGGGGCTCTTCTTGACTCTAAACTGAGAGAAGCTCTTTATGCTTACTCTTTTTTGTCATAGAGGGATGGCCTTGTGCCTTAAACACAAGGTAGTCCCCATTCAATTGAAGGACTAATTCACCTCTGTTGACATCTATCACAGCTTCTGCTGTGGCTAGGAAAGGTCTTCCAAGGATGATGCATTCATCCTCTTCCTTTCTAGTGTCTAAGATTATGAAATCAGCAGGGATGTAAAAGCCTTCAACCTTTACTAACACGTCCTCCACTATTCCATAAGGTTGTCTTACTGACTTGTCTGCCAATTGTAATGA
>NC_029772.3:77047965-77050604 GCF_000817695.3 Arachis duranensis
ACCATATTCTAGCTCTGTCTTTTACAGCAAAAGGGAAAAGCATGAGTCTGTAGACTTCAGGATCAACTCCATTCGTCTTTATAGTCTCACAGATCTGCAAGAACTCGGTTAAAAACTGATAAGGATCTTGAGATGGAAGTCCATAAAACTTGCAGTTTTGTTGCATTAAGGCAACTAGCTGAGGTTTCAGCTCAAAGTTATTGGCTCCAATGGCAGGAATGGAGATGCTTCTTCCATCAAACTTGGATGTTGGCTTTGTGAAGTCACCAAGCATTCTCCTTGCATTACTATTATTTTCGGCTGCCATCTCCTTCTCTTGTTCTAATATTTCTGAAAGGTTACCTTTAGATTGTTGTAACTTAGCATCTCTTAATTTTCTCTTTAGAGTCCTTTCGGGTTCTGGATCAATTTCAACAAGAGTGCCTTTATCCTTGTTCCTGCTCATATGAAAGAGAAGAAAACAAGAAAAGAAAGAGGAATCCTCTATGTCATAGTATAGAGATTCCTTTATGTTAGTAGAAAAAGAAAGGGGAGAAGAATGAAGAAGAGTGGGTTCGGATATTTAGATGGAGAGAGGTGAAGAGAAGTGTTAGTAATTAAATAATTAAATAGAGTAAGAAAAGAGAGGGCAAATTTCGAAAATAATTTTGAAAACGGGGTTAGTAATTTTCGAAAATTAGAAATAAGATAAGATTAAAATTAAAATTTAAAATAAAAAGAATTTTTGAAAAAGAGATGAGATATTTTCGAAAATTAGAGAGGGAAGAGTAGTTAGTTGGCTTTGAAAAAGATAAGAAACAAACAAAAAGTTAGTTAGTTGATGGAAAAAGATATTAAAATCAAATTTGAAAAAGATAAGTAGATAAGAAGTTAGATAAGATATTTTGAAATCAAATTTTGAAAAAGATAAAAGTTTTGAAAAAGATAAGATAAAAGATAGAAAGATTTAATTTTTAAATTTAAAATTACTTACTTCACTAACAAGAAACTTCAAGATAAGATTCTAGAACTTAAAGATTGAACCTTTCTTAACAAGAAAGTAACAAACTTCAAATTTTTGAATCAATCACATTAATTATTAGTGAATTTTCGAAAATATGATATAAAGATAAGAAAAAGATTTTGAAAATAATTTGAAAAAGAATTTTTTTGAAATTTTCGAAAAATAGAAAAAAAATGAAAAAGATATGATTTTTGAAAAAGATTTTGAAAAGATAAGATTTTTAAAATTGAAAATTTGACTTGACTTGTAAGAAACAACTAATTTTAAAAATTTTTGACCAAGTCAACCCAAAATTTCGAAAATTTGGAGGGAAATAAGGAAAAGATAATTTTTTGATTTTTTGAATTTTTAAAGATGAGAGAGAAAAACATAATCATGACCCAAAACATGAAAATTTTGGATCAAAACACTTAATGCATGCAAGAACACAATGAATGTTAAGATGAACACCAAGAACACTTTGAAGATCATGATGAACATCAAGAACATAAAGTGCAAGACACCAAACTTGGAAATCTTTATTGCATGGTCTCTAACAAACGAAAAATGCATATGAAAAACAACAAACAACACAAAACAAGAAATCATCAAGATCAAACAAGAAGACTTGTCAAGAACAACTTGAAGATCATGAAGAACACTATGAATGCATGGAATTTTCGAAAAAAATGCAAGAAAAAATTTTAAAAGCATGCAATTGACACCAAACTTAAAAATTAACATAAGACTCAAACAAGAAACACAAAATATTTTTAATTTTTATGATTTTCTAATTTTTTGTAGTTTTATTTTAATTTTTTTCGGAAATATTTTTGGGAAAAACGAAAAAGAAAATAAAAATTTTGAAAAAGTTTTTGAAAAGAAAATTACCTAATCTGAGCAACAAGATGAACCGTCAGTTGTCCATACTCGAACAATCCCCGGCAACGGCGCCAAAAACTTGGTGGACGAAATTGTGATCAACAATAATGGCTCTCTGGCATGTGCCAAAAAAGACTAACTCAGCACATTCTTTCCACAACTCTGTTCAACTTAACCAGCAAGTGTACTGGGTCATCCAAGTAATACCTTACGTGAGTAAGGGTCGATCCCACAGAGATTGTTGGTATGAAGCAAGCTATGGTCACCTTGTAAATCTCAGTTAGGCAGATTAAATTGGTTTATGGTGAGTTCGAAAATTAATTATAAAAAGAAAATAAAAAGGGATTGAAATACTTATGTAAAGCAATAGTGGGAATTTCAGATAAGTGTGTGAAGATACTGTGCTCCTCTCGTATCTCTATTTTCTTATTACATTCATCCAATCCTTCCTACTCCTTTCCATGGCAAGCTGTACGTAGGGCATCACCGTTGTCAATGGCTACATCCCATCCTCTCAGTGAAAACGTTCCTATGCTCTGTCACAGCACGGCTAATCATCTGTCGGTTCACAATCAGGTTGGAATAGAATCCCTTAATTCTTTTGCATTTGTCATCACGCCCAGCCTTCAGGAGTTTGAAGCTCGTCACAGTCATTCAATCCCAGAATCCTACTCAGAATACCATAGACAAGGTTTAGACTTTCCGGATCCTCATGAATGCCGCCATCTATCTAGCTTATACCACAAAGATTCTGTTGGGGAATCTAAGAGATATG
>NC_029772.3:77050718-77069448 GCF_000817695.3 Arachis duranensis
CTAGGGTTTACATGAGTAAGTAATTGATGCATAAATCCACTTCCGGGGCCCACTTGGTGTATGCTTGGGCTGAGCTTGATCTATCCACGAGCTGAGGCTTTTCTTGGAGTTGAACTCCAGGTTATAACGTGTTTTGGGCGTTCAACTCCGGATCATGACGTTTTTTTGGCGTTTAACTCCAGACAGCAGTATGTACTTGGCGTTCAACGCCAAGATACGTCGTCAATTTCCAGATAAAGTATGGACTATTATATATTTCTGGAAAGCTCTGGATGTCCACTTTCCAAAGCCATTGAGAGCGCGCCAATTGGAGTTTTGTAGCTCCAGAAAATCCATTTCGAGTGCAGGGAGGTCAGATTCCAACAGCATCAGCAGTCTTTTTGTCAGCCTTTTTCAGAGTTTTGCTCAAATCTCTCAATTTCAGCCAGAAATTACCTGAAATCACAGAAAAACACACAAACTCATAGTAAAGTCCAAAAATGTGAATTTAACATAAAAACTAATGAAAACATCCCTAAAAGTAGCTTGAACTTACTAAAAACTACCTAAAAATAATGCCAAAAAGCGTATAAATTATCCGCTCATCAGAAGCTTCTCAGGTACCTTGTATAATTCTTGAGGAATCACCTCATGTACTTCCACTTTAGTTCCAATCATGATGCAATTAATCATGATGGCTCTGTCAATAGTCACTTCTGACTTGTTGCTAGTAGGGATGATGGATCTTTGGATAAATTTCAACCATCATCTAGCTATGAGATTTAGGTCAACCCTTCTTAACTGAATGGGCTTGCCTTGGGAATCCCTATTCTATTGTGCACCTTCTACACAGATATCTGAGAGCACTTGATCCAATCTCTTATCAAATTTTACTCTCACAGTGTAAGGATGAGGATCTCCTTGCATTAGAGGCAAGTTGAATGCCAACCTCACACTTTCTGGGTTGAAATCTAAGATTTTTCCTCAGACTATGGTGCTCCAATTCCTTGGATTTGGGTTCACACTAGTGTCATGGTTTTTAGTAACCCATGCATTAGCATAGAACTCTTGCACCATGAGAATCCCAACATCCTGAATAGGATTGATTAGGACTTCTCAACCTCTTCTCCGTATCTCTCTTTGGATTTCCAGATACTCATTCTTCTTGAAGGGCCACTTTCTTCTCAGCCACTACTTCATAGAAGTGGTCTTGGTGGGCTTTGGTGATGAATCTCTCCATCTCCCAAGATTCGAAAGGATTGGCTACTGCCTTTCCTTTCCTCTTCCTAGAGGAGTCTCCAACCTTGGTTCTATAAATGGTAATGGAAAGAAAAAAAGCTATGCTTTTCCAAGAAGAATGGAGTAAAAGAAGAAGAAAATAGAATGAGGGAGAGGGAGAAAGAGGGCTCGGCCTTGTGGGGTGTATAAGGGTATAAGAGGTATGTGTATGAAGGGTTATGGAGAGGGGTATTTATAGGATGAGGGTAGGTTAGGTTTCAGCCATAGGATGGGTTTTGTGTGGTAAATTTGATTTTGAAGTGGGTAGGGGTAGGTGGGAGTTATGATGGTTGTGGGAAAGCGGTATGGATGTGATTGGGCTAGGGTTTTTAGGGAAGTGTGTATGGAAAAGTGTGAAAGTAGGTGGAGTTAAGTGGGAGAGGTGGGGCTGCTGTGGGACCCACAAGTCCTGAGAGGTTAGGGAATTCCAGATTCCTTGCTTCTTTGTATTGGCGTTTGAATACCCAGGGGCTGTTCTCTGGCTAGCATTCAATGCCAGCAATGCTCCCCTCTTAGGGCGTTGAACGCTCAGTGAGAGCTTCCCTCTTGGGGTTCCTCACTGGCGTTCAGTACCAGAATGGCTGCATGGTTGGGCGTTGAATGCCAGTGAGTGGTTTCTCACTGGCGTTTAACACCAGAAAGCCTTCCTGGTTGGGCATTGAACGCCCAGTGAGGGGTTTCTCACTGGCATTCAACGCTAGAAAGCCTGGGTGTTTGGGCATTGAACGCCCATCCAGTGCTCCCTGGCTGGCGTTCAACGCCAGCTTTTCTGCCTGGATGAGCGTTGAACGCCTAGTGAGGGGTTCCTCACTGGCATTTAACACCAGGCTTGCTGCCATTAGGGCATTGAACGCCCAGTGAAGGCTTCTTCACTGGCGTTCAACGCCTTCCCATTCTCCTCTGATTTGGCCTCTACCTCCATGGTTTTGGCCTTGCACTCTTCTCTTGGATTCACCTCAGTGTTACTTGGAAGGGTGTTTGGAGGAGTCTCAGGGATCCTCTTGCTCAGTTGACCAACTTGTACCTCCAAGTTTCTAATGGAGGACCTTGTTTCATTAATGAAACTATGGGTGGTCTTAGTGAAGCTAGAGACTAGAATGGCTAAGTCAGAATGACTCTGCTTAGAGGTCTCCATATTCCTTTGAGAAGATGGGAATGGTGGTCTATTGTTAAACCTATTCTGGTTCCTACCACCTTGATTGTTATTGAAATCTTGTTGAGGTTTCTATTGATCCTTTCATGAGAGGTTAAGATGATTCCTCCATAAAGGGCTGTAAGTGTTTCCATAGGGTTCTCCCATGTAATTCACCTCCTCTATGGTGGGCTGATCAGGATCATAAGCTTTTGTTTCAGAAGAAGCCTGCTGATTACTGCCAGCTGCAGTTTGCATTCCAGTCAGATGTTGGGAGATCATATTGACTTGCTGAGTCAAGATCTTATTCTGAGCCAGGATGCCATTCAGAGTTTCAACTTCATGAACTCCTTTCTTTTGAGGGATTCCATGGTTTACAGGATTCCTTTCAGAAGTATATATGAACTGGTTGTTAGCAACCATCTCAATGAGTTCTCTTGCTTCTGCAGGCATTTTCTTCAAGTGGAGAGATCCACCTGCAGAGTTGTCCAATGAAATTTTGGACATCTCAGAAAAGCCATCATAGACCACGCCTATGATAGACCATTCTGCAAGCATTTCAGGAGGACATCTCTTGACCAGTTACTTGTATCTTTCCCAAGCTTCATTGAGGGATTCACCTTCTATTTGTCTGAAGGTTTGAATATCCACTCTAATTTTGCTCATCTTCTGAGGGGGAAAGAACTTAGCCAGAAAAGTATTAACTAGCTTTTACGAAGAGTCAAGACTCTCTCTAGATTGGGCTTCCAACCATGTCTTAGCTCTATCTCTTACAGTAAAAGGAAAGAGCATAAGCTTGTAAACCTACGGATTTACTCCATTGGTTTTTACTGTATCACAGATTAGCAAGAACTCAGCTAAAAATTGATGTGGATCTTCTATTGGAAGTCCATGGAACTTGCAATTATGCTATAGAAGAGAGACTAACTGAGGCTGAAGCTCAAAATTGTTAGCTCCAATGGTAGGTACAGAGATGCTTCTGCCATAAAAGTCAGAGGTAGGCATGGTGAAGTCACCAAGGACCTTTCTTGGCTCCTCTTGAGGTTCAGCCATGTCCTCTCTTTCTTGTTCAAAACTTTCTTTAAGGTTTCTTCTGGAGTCTTGTGATTTAGCTTGTTGTAAACGCCTCCTTAGAGTCTTCTCAGGTTCAGGATGTGGAGTCAAGAAAGGTTCTTTATCCCTATTCCTGGTCATAAAGAAGAAAAAGAAAAAAAAAGAAAAGAAGAAAGCTTTTTGTGCCAATAGGCAAGAAGCTCCTCCTTAGAGTGAGATGTGAAGAAAGAAGATAGAATATAAGAGAAAAAGTGAATATGGTAGAAGGAGAAGTAGAAGAGTTCGAATAATATGAGTAGAGATGAGAAGAAGTATAAATAGAAAAAGTAAACAAGAATTAAAATATTTTTGTTTTTATTTATTTATTTAATTAATTTCAAAAATTAAGTTAATTAATTTAAAAAGATTTAAAATTTAAATGTTAATTTTTTGAAAATAGAAGAGAGAGATGAGGAGGTAATTTTCAAAAATTAAGAAAGAAGAGAATTAGTTAGGAGGTTATGAAAAAGAAGAGAGAGAAGAAGAGACATAGTTTTCGAAAACTAAGGAAGAGAAGAGTTAGTTAGGTAGTTTTGAAAAAGAAGAGAGAGAAGATAAGATATTAATTAAGAAAATATTTGAAATTAAAATAAGATAGAAGATAAGATAAGAAAAAGATTTGAATTTAAAATTTGTAATTAGAGAAAGATAAGATAAGAAATTTAAAAGATTTGAAAAATATTGAATTTTAAAATTGGAAGTTAGAAAAGATAAGATGAGAAATTAAAAAGATTTGAAAAATATATAAAAGATAAATTTTGAAATCTGATTTTGAATAGGTTTTAGTTTAAAAATTTGAAATTTGAAAAAGATAAGATAAGTTTTTTGAATTTTGAAAAAGATATGATAAGATTTTGAAAAAGATAAGATCTTTTTGAAAAAGATATGATTTTTATTTTTGAAAAGATTTGAATTTTGAAAACATGACAACTAAGATAAGATAAGATAAAAATTTAAAATTGAAATGTGAAATTTTAATGAGATTTTCGAAAATTAAGTGAAAAAAATATATTATTTTTTTATTTTTGAATTTAATGATGAAAGAGAAAAACACAAAAAAGACACAAGACTTAAAATTTTTAGATCTAGCACCCTTTATTTTCGAAAATTTTTGGAGGAAAACACTAAGAGACACCAAACTTAAAAATTTTAAGATCAAAACATACAAGGACTCAAAAATACTTTGAAGAGTAACAAGAACACAAGAACAAGACTCAAAGAACACAAGAATATAAAAAGAACACCAAACTTAAAATTTTTAGAAAACCAAAAAGAAATTTTTGAAAAAAAAAGAAAAACAAATAAAAATACCAAATTTAAAGATTTGACACAAGATTTAACTAAAGAAAATATTTTTGAAAATTTTTTGAAAGAAAGACTTGAAGAAAACAAAAATTTCAACAAGAACAAGAACACAAGACTCAAACAAAAACAAACACAAAGAAAATAAAAATATTTTTGAAAAACTATTTTGATTTTTTAAAAAATTTAAAGAAGAAAATAAAAATAAAAGACTCAACAAGAACAAAAATTGAACAAAGAAAAGAAAAATACTTTTGAAAAAGTTTTAAATTTTTCTCGAAAATTGAAGAAGAAGAAAACAAAAATAAAAGACTCAATTAAAATAAAAATTACCTGATACAGGGAACAAGACAATCTGTCAGTTTGTCCAAACTCAACAATCCCCGACAACGGCACCAAAAACTTGGTAGCACGAATACCTACACTTTCATACTGTTGTACCAGCAAGTGCATTGGGTCGTCCAAGTAATACCTGAGCAAGTCAGGGTCGATCCCATGAGGATTGTTGTTTGAAGCAAGCTCTGGTTATCATGCAAGTCTTAGTCAGGCAGATCAGAAGGTTGTTAGATATTGAATTGTATTAGGATTTTAATAATAGGGTGCTAATACTTTAAAGATATAGTTGAAGATTGGATTTGCTTTGCCTTTCTGAATTAACTCTAGTACTACTGTCTTCTTGCTTGTGAATGATCTTCTTCTATGGTAGGCTGTATGTGATCAACGCCATGGGCCGTGGTCATCAATCTCCTCTACTATAGATTGAACGTCATTGGCCGTGGTCATACAATTTGATGAAGGGTGAAGAGCTAGCAAGTCATTCTCCTGGCGATCCTACTCAAAGCGCCACAGACAAGGTCGAATCTTCCAGATCAGAGAATGCTGCTTCTTTGGATTCTAGCCTATACCACGGAGACCTTAATCTCTCCAGAAATTGGCTGAACTGGTGTCTCAAGAAGTCCCAACAAAGTCGTGGATTAACCGTCTGAAAGATGTATAAACATAGTTGTTGGCTCGTGCTTTCCAATCACGTATTCACACGAACCCAAGTAGACGCGGGTGTTTGTCAAGCACATTTGTCTTAATGTGATGAATAGAGCTAATTTGTCAGATCATCTTATTCACCATGATGAAGATCGGATATACATCTTAGAAACAGATCAAACACATATCGGAGAAAAACAGTAATACTTTTATTAATTCATAGGACTTATCAGGGCTCCTCCCCCCAACCTAGGAGGTTTAGAAACTCATACTGAAAGTAAATACAATGGTGGAAAACGAAAATATGCTGAATGATGGGCGAAGATGATCCCCGAAAGCTCTAAATTACATAAATTAAATCCCTTAAATACTAAACAGATGACTAGTAAGGGTAAAATAGTCTTTTTCAGTGCTAAATTCCACTTATGGGTCCTACTTGGTGAGTATTTGGGCTGAGCTTTGATGAGATCCACGTGCTATGAGGTCTCTTCGGCATGGAACACCAGCTAGGGGGTCCTCTCTGGGCGTTTGGACGCCGGTCTCTGCTCTTTGGGCGTTGGATGCCAGGAAGGGGGCAGGAAGCTGGCGTTGGACGCTAGTTTTGGGCTTTCTAATCCAAAGTAAAGTATGGACCATTATATATTGCTGGAAAGCTCTGAAAGTCAAATTTCCATAGCTGTTGTGAGAGCTCCATTTGGACTTCCATAGCTACAAAAAAGTTCTTCCAAATGCAAGGAGGTCAGATCCGGACAACATTTGGAGTGCTTTCTCTGTCTCTAAATCAGACTTCTACTCTAGCTCCTCAATTTCATCCAGAAAATACCTAAAATTGTACAAAAATACAAAAACTCATAGTTGAATCCTAAAATATGAATTTAACACTAAAACCTATTATAATATAATAAAAACTAAATAAAAACTACTAAAAACTATATGAAAATGATGTCAAAAAGCATATAAAATACTCGTTCATCAGTTAGTGATGTGGCAATTAGAACAAAAGGAGATTAAAAGGATCAAAATTGGCTGACAATATTAGATATAAGAGTTTAGCTATATGGGTTAGTAGGCTTTAATTAAAATAATGGCCTCAATCATTCTAAATGCATTCAAAATATCAAATATCGGAAATAAAGAATTAAGCAAAGTCAATATCATAATCATAGAAGAAGAGTAGCAAACAAGAATAGATATTGTGGTTGAAATATGTAACCACGCATTAAAAGCTCAAATCTCACTTCTATGTTCCACTAAACCATTCAAGAAAATTTAAAAATACCTTTTCCGAATCAAAATAGTGGAACACCCTAAAAGAGAATTCTTGAAAATTTTTGTTATTTTCACCAAATTTATTTCCTATGTATGTATGTATGTTATGTTGGATGGAATTCAAATTCCTAGCTCTTTCCTAATTTCACTATCCGAAAATTATCATAAACAATTAGGACAAAATGAACTAGGTACTATACTATTCACAACATCCAATCACAATTTCTATCTATGGTATATATACCAAGAAAAAAAATGAAAATGCAATAGTTAGAAATAAAACTATATATAAGCTAAGATATATATACCTAACCAAAATAAGAGTGTGGAGTGCAAAAGTCAAAAGTACTAACAAATATTCACAAAAAACATAATAACTAAAAGCAAAATAGAGTGCAAAGTGTTTGGAATAAGAAATTTACAGTCCAAAAGTTGCGAATCCTCCCCCACACTTAAGCATTGCACGATCCTCCGTGCCTGGATGATGATCTAGGGGAGAAAGGCTCTAAGCGTTGCAACCTTCAGCTAGTGGCTGCGGGGGCTCTAGCTGCTGGTACACAATCAAGTCCAAGATAAGGTCGGCATCACCATCCTCAGCATCCTCCTCCTCTACTACCTGCTCAGCTAATGTAGTAGGAACTGGGCCAGGGTCTCGTCCCTCGAGCTTTGCCACGAACCACACGAAACGCCTTGCATTGAATTGCCATTGTTGCAGAATTCCTGTAGGAGCTCCTAGACCATCTCATAAAGAGGCCGGCTAGAAGGTGTAGGTGCTGATGATGATGGTGGTCTTGATGATGATGCTGGCTCAGATGTCTTCCCCTTCTTTGTTGTCTTTTTGGCCGACTCCTCCCATTCCCCAAATGGAAGAAACCTCTGACCGCTCGGTACTCTAAGCATAATGTCGCCCGGCCTCATTTCCACTCTGCCCACCATGGCCATTCACATCACAAGTGACGGGAAGGGAATGTTGTATTTCTGTTTTTAAGTCACTTTTCACATCGACTCACGGATTAATTGCAAGATGGATATCTTCTTTCCCCCTAAGAAAGCCTAAATCAAAACGTCGACACAGACTCGGACATGGGTGCTAGGTACAGAAGATTAGCCACTATCTGCTACCATATCTGTACCCTGAGAGTGAGATTAGAGCATGCAATGCTGATGGGGGTAGGCTTTTTCCCCTTATTGTACTCCCAACGGGCCTTAGGATGGCCAATCCTCTTCAAAATTGTATCCCATGGAGTCTTGACCTTAATCACATCCGTCTTTATCTCCAGATAGGCATCTCGACTAGGCGGTATGTGAGAAAGTAGTAGGAGGGCCTCAAAGGCCTGAATCGAAGTCTCCAATTGCATCCCTCAGAAAAACACCATCTCTGCATCACAACTCTGAAGAATCCCATAAAGCTCCCTCATGATGGATTCATTGATTTTCATCAAATCAAGCTCAATAAATTTCCACTGGTAGTAGGCAATCTGGTCATGAATAGCAGCTGCATACTTTTCTGGGACATTCAGTTTTTTCTCCCAATGTATGGCCCTTTTCTCAAGCTTCCCATACTGAATGTCGGCCTTTTGATTGGCAAAAGTATCAGGCTTATCGCTTCGGCGATCAGAAGGATTGGATCAAATGGGTACGGGAGCCGATAATGATGTGGCTGGCTCCTTACCTTTACGGCGCATCCTAAAAATGAACGAATGGAGTAAAATTCAGAATTATAAGGTAAATGGCAGAAAAAGGCAAAAGAGGAAACAAAAACAACGTAAACTTGGAGCTATTAAAAGCAAATAGGCACTTAGTTGAGAAAAATAACATAAGAGTGTGATATGAGAAAGAAAAAGCAATGTTTTTCTCAATTAAGCGGCCTAAGTTGCAAATAAAGAATAAACAAGAGTTAAAGCACAAACAAACTTATGCAAACCCAATTAAAGTGAATTGAATTATGGAAATATTGGATATTGCAATTGTGCAAGTGATTGTGCAAAGTTAGTGTAAATTAGCACAACAAACAATAACTAATTCAATAATGAAGAGAAAACTACTTATTCATCCTCAAAAATAATGAAAAAATCACACGGACAAGGTGCTTGTTATAAAAGAGTGACAAGCTTGATAAGAATTAAGTCAAGTCACTCAAACAAATGCAAAGCATTAAAGAACAAGAGCCTAAGTATGTGATTATATTAATTTGAAAACCATGATGAACAAGGAATTTAATTCAATTCACTAAATTCAAATGTACTTACTAGAAATTTCACCTAATATGCAATCAAATGTAAATATTATCAAACCAATTAGGTGTTAGTAACTCAAAGTAACAAGTAAGTACATCATTGAATTTCAATAACAAACAACATCACAACCATCCAAAAGAGCACAATTCTTGATTAGAATGCCAAACAATGATATAGTTTAAGATATATGGTGGCCATTGATGAGCGGATATTTTATACGCTTTTTGGCATCACTTTTTAGTCATTTTCGTTTAGTTTTTATTGAGTTTTTATAAATTTTAGTGTTAAATTCATATTTATGGATTCTACTATGAGTTTTATATTTTTGTACAGTTTTAGGTATTTTCTGGATGAAATTAAGGAGCTAGAACAGAAGTTTGATTCAGAGACAAAGAAAGCACTGCATATGCTGTTCGGATCTGACCTACCTGCATTCGAAAGCACTTTTCTAGAGCTACTAAGGTCCAAATGGAGCGCTCTCAAAGTCTATGAAAATATGACTTCCAGAGCTTTGCAGCAATATATAATAGTCTATACTTTTAGCACTAAATAGACTATTTTACCCTTACTCTCATCTGTTTGGTATTTAAGTGATAAAATTTATGTTATTTAGACCTTTAGTCATCACATTTAAGTAGCATATTCGCATACCATTCATGTTTTACAATGTATTTTACTTCAGTATGAGTTTCTAAACCTCCTAGGTTGAGGGAAGGAGCCCTGCTAAGTCCTATGAATTAATAAAAGTACGTTTGATTAATTCTAAGATGTATATTTGTACTTCATCGTGGTGACAGGATGATCTGACAAATTAGCTCTGTTTATCACATTAAGATGAACATGCTTGACAAAGACCCGTGTCTACTTGGGTTCAGAGTGCGTCTTTCACCAGACAATGACGAACCAACAGTTTAAATATATGTCTCTCAGACGGCTAATCCACGACTTTGTTGGGGACTTCTCGAGACATTAGTTCAGTTGATTTTCGGGGAGATTAGGGTCTCTATGGTAGAGGCTAAAGATGCAGCATTCTTTTATTCGGAAGATCCGACCTTGTCTGTGGCATTTTGAGTAGGATCATTAAGGAGAATGGACTGTACAAGCTTCACCCTCAATCAGAATGGATCCGCACTAAACCTAGGGTTCAAATCTGGAGGAGTATTGGCAGCTGCTCAAACTAGTGTCAATCACATATAGCATGCCATTGAAGAAATCACTCACAAGCAAAGCTCGCTCCTTATAAGATCAAAAGACCTGCAAGATAACCATAGCTTGCTTCAAACCACAATCCTCGTGGGATCGACCCTGACTCACTTAGGTATTACTTGGATGACCCAGTACACTTGCTGGTACTACTGTACGAAGGTGTGGGGTTCGTCTGCACCAGCCATAACACGTGAATTAAACATAAGTGTCATTCAGGCATTATACCGAACACTTGGTGTGCAGTTCATATTTTCATGAATTTCAAGTCCATTACAAGAAACTATCAACCCAAAAATCAGCAAACAACTAATTGCAATCAATTGAACTAACAACAAAACAATCTAAACCTAATCTAATTAATGAAATCAAAATTAAAATGCAAGTAAAACTAATTAAAAGGGAGAATGAAATAGGGGAACAAAATGGAACTGGAGTTGATGATGGATGAAGAATGGAGGGAGAGGTGTGGTAGTGGCACTGGGATGTCCACCGCCGAAGTCACGGCAAAGCTGGGCGCTGAAAGGAAGAGAGAAAATGAGTCTGGGGCAGAGAAGCAGAGCAAGCTCGCAGACAATGGAGGAAGAGGCGTGGTGCGGCGGTGGGGTTGGAACCGGCGGTAGCAAGGTAGCCGCCGGAACAGGAGGGGTGCAGGGTGGTGAGTGGTTGTATGTTTGGTTGGGGTAATGTGAACGAAGGAGGGGGAAGAAGGTAAGGAAATGGAAACACGCATTTAAGGATTTCTTTTGAATTATGCCCAAAATGAAGTGTGTGCATATGCACAGGATGGTGCGCGTACGCACACTACGCAAAATATAGGGGGTGTGTGCATGCACAAGCGTGTGCGTATGCACTCGGCAGGGAGGTTGCAAACGGCTGTGAGTACACACAGGTAGGTGTGTATGCAAAAAAGGCAAAATTTTCTCTTATTTTCTTTTTTTATTTTTGGTTTTTCTTTTGTTAGTGAAATAGGGTCATGTGTTCGTACGCACGCAGCAGGAAGCATAAAATGCAGAGTGCGTATGCAACTGTGCATGCGTACATACAGTATACTGGAAAAACAGGCATGTGTGTGTACGCAAAAAACTCTGTTTTCATAGAAAATTAAAGCCCTTAAGGGTACCAAACATGATGTCAACATAGTTTTTCAACCCAAAACATATTCTACCTCCAAAAACACATAATCAACACCAAAATCCAACTAAACTAAGCTAACCAAAAGAAACAGAAGTTCAATAAACAAAAGCTAAAAGAAGAGAAGAGTTAGAAGGATGTTACCATGGTGGGGTGTCTCCTACCTAGCTCTTTTAGTTATTGTCCTTAAGTTGGACTTTTTGTATGAAACTCTTGTCAAGGTGGCTTATACTTCCATTCCTCCTTAAATCTCCACCCATGTTTGCATTTCTATTGTCCTCTAGGATCCCAAATGAAGCACATCAAGCTCTCAAGAAGCTCCAAGCAAGCATTAAGAACCCAAGATCGTTGATTGTTGAAGCTTATACCAGGATCCCATATTCTAATCAGCCATCCATTTTCTTGTTGATATTTTACACCTCCATCCGAATGAACAAACTCCCGAATTTCCATTAAAACACCCCAACACTTTCCGTAATCCACTCAATTGCGCTTTGTACCCCACTTGAACTCCAAATCCTGATTTAGCTTCCTTGATGATCCTTGGACTCTTTTAGTAACCAACATCCATTTTTCCATCATTTAACACTCCAAGAAGGACCTTGATTTGATGATCCGTTTCCAAGACAGCATATTGATGTGGGCTGATGAATTCATTGATGATATTGTTACCCACTCAAATTGAACTTGGAATAGTGTCACTCTCTTTGATTCTTGCATGAAGGCCTTAATGCGTGAGCATCTTGTACCTATTTTTCTCTTGTTTTCTAGTAATTTTTTGTTAGAATTTATTAAGTTTTATATTATTTCAGTATAAAAATCCTCTTCGGATGCTACTTTGAGTGTTTTAGTATTTTTCTTGATTTTAGGTGAAATTCGGAGCAAGTTGGCAGAGTTTTGAGCTAAAAGGAGAAGATTTGAGGCTGCCACTCTGGGCGCTAAACGCCCAACTATTGTTTAGCACGTTTAGCCCTAGCAAGCCTCACAAACCAAGAACATTGCTATCCACTCTAGGTGCTAAACGCCTAAAGTGGGTTTGACGCCAGGCAATCCGAGCCAAGCCCACACATTTAGAGCATCTCTAGTTAGATTTAGCTGTGATTAGTTATTGTATCTTTTACTTTTGTAATTTTTATTTACAAACAATATCTTCTAGTTTTAGGATTTATTATTTTATTTTAATTTCAAATCAAATTATGTTAGATATAAAAGGAAAAAAGATTCACTCTTTGGGGGGGATCTTCTCACTTCCGCACTTTTATACTTTTTCAGAACCCTTGCTTTCTCTGTAAGTCATGAGCCAGTAAACCTCCTTGGTTAAGGTTAGGAGCTCTGTTTATATATATGGATTAAGACTATTACTTTTTTATTTTAATTAATGTATTGTTCATTGATGACATGTCATCATGTCATGTTTTTCTATGCTTTTTCATACAAGAAATTGATGATTAGTGCTTAAATATTGAATGCTTTTGTGCTTAAATAGTATATTTCTTTGATAATTTGATTTTATAAATTTTGTAGGAAATAAGTGGAAAAAGAAGCAACAAAAGCCCTAAAAGGAGAATCATACTCCCAAGGTGGCAAAAGAGTTGGAAACAGACTCAAGGAGGAGCAAAGAGGATTTGCAACCCTGACCTCTTTACACTCCAACAAGAATAACTCGAGCTACAAAACTCCAAATGAGGTGATTCAATTGGCATTGGAAAGTAGGAATCTAGAGCTTTCTAAGCATATATGAAACTACATGGTGGACACTAAATCTGAGGGAGAAAACTTTGTCCCGAAAGTTCAAAGATAAACATAGTATCAATCTGTAGTAAGGCCAGCTGACCTCTTCACCTTCCAAGGAGGATAACTTGAGCTATATAGCTTTGAATGATCAGCTCTCAAATGAATTGGAAAGTAGACATCCAAAGCTTTCTAACGATATATAATAGTATGGGGTGAATCTTAGGTTTGGGCTCCAGAATCTGGCGCTAACTTTGGCCTCCAAACATCGCTCACTAAGTGAACGTAGCGCTCACTAAAAGAGCACCAGCGACCCCTGACAGCATAACCATGCCTTCTTCAAAGGACCATAACTTGAGCTACAAATGTCCAATTGATGCACTTTTAGTTGTGTTGGAAAGCTGACATTCAGAGCTTTCTAATGATATATAATAATCTATATTTGGAATGAAAATGAAGCACAAGTGATACGCATCTTTAAGGCCCAAAAAACATATTTGGAGTAGTGTTCACTTCCAAAGTGAGCGCCGCGCTCACTAAGTTAACTTTTTCGTTTTCTTTTACAAGTTGGGAGGCCATCTGTACTACTAAGCAGCGCTCACTAACATAATGTAGCGCTGACTAAAGGAGTGCCAAATGAGGAAATTGGCCCCAAAGGAGCAGCACTCTGAATTAGAGTGTAGCGCTCACTCAGAGAGCGCCCAGGAAAGAAAGGCACGCACCAATTGGCGCACCAAAGGGAGTGAACGTAGCGCTCACTTTGTGCACTGAGCGTTCTACTGGAAGGAGAACCAAGGCATCCCTAACCCACTTATTCAAGGCCAAATCCAAATCAACCCATTTCATTGAAGCCCCAAGCAAGCAAAGCCCATTGACATGACTCAAAGGCACAAGAAAAAGCTAGATTAGGAATTTCATTTAAATTGTAATTTGTTTTCAATTTCAATTTTATTTTCATTTTGTAAACCCTATATAAAGGCATCAGTTTCATTTCATTGGGGAGATCGGTAAGGCTCTAATAGAGGGCAGTAGGAGTAGGAGTAGAATAGAAGGCTCTTTTGAAACATTTTTATTTTTCTGCACTTTTACATCTCAGTGGTGAATTTGGCTTATGCAATTTCTATTTTTGATAATTCTCTTCTGCAAATTTTTCTTTCTGCAATTCTACAATTCAATTTACATTGAGCTTGATTTTAATCTACTGTTCCCATTGCTTTCTATTTCCATTCCTTTCAATTTACTTTCATGCAATTTAAATCTTCTGCAATTATTCTGAGATTTGATTTACTGCTTTATTTAATTTTCCAGCACCCAATTCCCTTTACAGTTACTGCAATTTACTTTTCTTGCTCTTTAAGCTTCTGCAAATTTACATTCTGCACTTTACATTATGCAATTTACTTTCTACTGCCTCAATTTCACCCAATTTACCACTGTTAGCTTGGCTAAACTAATCACCTCACTAAAGTTGCTTGATCCATCAATCCATGTGGGATCGACCTCACTCTTGTGAGTTATTACTACTTGATGTGACCCGGTACACTTGCTAGTGAGTTTGTGTGGAATCATTTTTCCCTCATCATTTATTTTTTAAGATTACTTTCGTTCTTCATTTTTTGAATCTGGGTGGAACGAGAGTATGACCGTTATTCTAGATGTGTTCTTGTGACCCGCGGGAGAGGTCTCTCACCTGAACACAGCTTGAAAGTAAATTCCTCATAAATTACTAATTACTTGAAATAATCTGGTTACGTGACATATAAGTCATTTTGCTTTGGGTAATTAGGGTTTTTGTTGCCATAAACTAGATTGGAACTTAACTATCTAATTGGAATCAAGTGACCAAGGGATTGGCGGTTGATGAAGGTTAAAAGAGACTAAATCACTAAGGGATTAGGGTTCAGTCAATTATAGTTTGCCATGAAATAAATCATACATGATTAAAATAGTTCGTAAGAAAACTTAATCCGGAAAAGTAAACATCTCCGATACCTTAACTCCTTTCTCTCATTGATTTTTCACCAATTCTCTTATTTGCTTTCTTCACTTTGAATTCTTGTTTAATGTTATTTCAATTTACTAAACCAACTTTTTTGTTTGCCTAACTAGTGCATGAAAATTGAACTCACACAACTGAACCGGCAAGTGCACTGGATTGTCCAAGTAATACCTCAGGTGAGTGAGGGTCGATCCCATGAGGATTTTTGGAATGAGCAAGCTGTGGTTATCCTGCAGCTCTTAGTCAGGCGAATAGAAAGATAATTGTTGTTGTTCTAGGCGCATAAAACAAAACAATAAAGATAACAATAAAGAACTGATATGGAAATAATGATGGGAAATCCATTAAGGCCTTAGATATGCTTATCTTTCTGGATTAATACTTCTTACTGACTACTTTAACAATGAGTGATTCATTCAATGGCAAGGCTGTAAGTGATTAAAGCCGGTGCTAATGGTCATCCAATCTGAACAAGGGTGAAGCTCACCCAATTCAATCTCTGGTGATCCTACTCAAAACGCCACAGACAAGGTCTGATCTTCTGGATCGGAGAATGATGCTCATTATTCTAGCCTTAACGCGATAGAAACCTCAATTACCATGACTAATGAGATTTCATGTCACGTATCCCAATTAGCCCAGATACTCTTTTGGAACCTATGATGTATTCTCAAGTTGTAGCTCAATACTATTCGGATAAGGCTTCGCAAAAGCTCATGTAGAATAAGGGGTCATACTCTCATTCCACCCCAAATTCATAAAGATGAGGAATGACAATTCATCATAGAATGGAATCAAACATGTATTATAATAGAAAAGTAATGATATTAATCCATAGGAATGAGCAGAGCTCCTATCCTTAACTCAGGAGGTTTAGTTGTTCATACTTTACATAAAAATAGAGAAAAATGTATGATAGGTTCGAATATCCTTAACAAGGGTGACCTTCCTACTATTTATACTAATAACTAGACCTAAAAAGATGTTAATAATAATTAGAAATTACAAAAATGAGATAGACTAAGCTAAGGAGTGCGAAAATCCACTTCAGGGCCCACTTTGGTTGAGTGTTTCGTCCAAGCCTGGCATCCAACTTGGGTGAGTGGGTATTGAACGCCCACTAGGGAGTGTCCACACTGCCTTGTGCTCCTTTGGTGGCGTTGAACACCATTTTTGGGCGTTCAACACTGGCCTTGGTCCTTCTTGGGTATTGAACGCCAGAGAGGGGGTAAGTTGGGCGTTCAACGCCCATTTTGGGCAGTAAGTTTCAAAGAAAAGTATAGACTATTATATATTGTTGGAAAACCCTGAAAGTTAGCTTTCCAACGACATTGAGAGAGAGTTCATTGAACCTTTGTAGCTCAAGATATGCTCATTGGAATGCATGGAGGTCAGGATTTGACAACATCTGCTATCGTTTTATTTGCCTTTGAATCAGATTTTGCCAAAACTTGTCAGTTTCACCCAAAAATCACCTAAAATCATAAGAAAAATACAAAAACTCAAAGTAGTATCCAAAAAATAATTTTTTACTAAAACATAATAGAACTTGCTAAAATGTGATAAAAACACTAAGGAAATGGTACTAAAAAGGGTACAAAATATCCACTCATCACTAACTAAGCCAATCAGCTTGACCATTGTTGCTTAATCCATCAGTCCTTGTGGGATTGACCCTCACTTACCTGAGGTATTACTTGGACGACCCAGTGCACTTGCCGGTTTAACTGTGGATATTCTCAAAATTCGCACAAAGTTTTTGGCGCCGTTGCCATGGACTGACGGTAATTGACAATTACCAGTTGTCTGATTGCTTAAATTAGGTATTTTTCTTAGTTTTTTTGTTTATTTTTATTTTTTTAATTAGATTTTGATTATTTTTCCTTTTTTTATTTTAAGTTTGGTGTCCCATTAGTAATTTTTCTTTTTAAATTTTCGAAAATATTAGTGTTCTTCTTTGTTTAAATTTTCGAATTAGTAGTTTAATTTTTCTTAATTATTTTTGAAACTTTTACATCTATTTCTTGTTTTATTTTATTTTATTTTATTCTTTACATAAGATTATTAACTGGAATTTTTCTGCACTCTAACATAGAGATTCCCATTTTCTTTGTTTTTTGTTTGTTTATGAGTAGGAACAGGGACAGAGAATCACTTCTTGATTTTGATCATGAACCTGAAGGACCTTGAGGCGGCGTTTGCAATAAGCTAGAGATTACAGAACAGGTGAGAATCTCTGGGATACTTTTGAGAAGGAAGCCATAGATCCCAATAATCTCAATAATGAGGGGAATCCAAATGGTAATGAGCAAGCTAGGAGGACGCTGAGCTCCTACACTGCCCCTACTCATGAATTTTATGGGCGTAGCATTTCCGTACCTCCTATTGGTGCAAGTAATTTTGAGTTGAAGCAAGAGTTGATCACTCTGGTGCAACAAAACTGCCATTTTCATGGACTCCCGCAGGAGACCCAAATTTGTTTATTTCTAATTTCTTGTAGATATGTTTACAAGCTCATGCTCTTCCCATTTGTTGTGAGAGACAGAGCAAAGTAGTGGCTGGATACTCAACCCAAGGAGAGCTTGGACTCTTGGGAGAAGGTGGTTAATAGATTTCTGACTAAATTCTTTTCACCTCAAAAGCTGACATAGCTAAGAGTGGATGTTTAGACTTTTCAAGCAGATAGATGGTGAGTCCCTCTATGAAGCCTGGGAAAGATACAAGAAGATGATCAAGAAGTGTCTCCCAGATATGTTTTCAGACTAGACCAAGCTACAGATTTTCTATGATGGACTTTTTGAGATGGCAAAAATGACTTTGGACAATTCCGCAGGAGGTACCTTGCACATGAAGAAGACGCCTAAAGAGGCTAATGAGCTTATTGAGATGGTTGCTAACAACCAATATCTGTACTCTTCTAAGAGGAATCCTATGAATCATGTGAAGAAAAAAGCTATGGAGGTGGTGATGAGCGGATAATTTGTACGCTTTTTGGCATTGATTTTAGTATGTTTTTGGTATGATCTAGTTAGTTTTTAGTATATTTTTATTAGTTTTTAGTTAAAATTCACTTTTCTGGACTTTACTATGAGTTTGTGTGTTTTTCTGTGATTTCAGGTATTTTCTGGCTGAAATTGAGGGACCTGAGCAAAAATCTGATTCAGAGACTGAAAAGGACTGCAGATGCTGTTGGATTTTGACCTCCCTGCACTCGAAGTGGATTTTCTGGAGCTACAGAAGCCCAATTGGCGCGCTCTCAACGGCGTTGGAAAGTAGACATCCTGGGCTTTCCAGCAATATATGATAGTCCATACTTTGCCCAAGATTTAATGGCCCAAACCGGCGTACAAAGTCACCCTCAGAAATTCCAGCGTTAAACGCCGGAACTGGCAC
>NC_029772.3:77070124-77071513 GCF_000817695.3 Arachis duranensis
AATGAATTACATAAGTATCTCTATCTTTATCTTTATGTTTTATGCGTTTATCACCATACCCATTTGAGTTTGCCTGACTAAGATTTACAAGATGACCATAGCTTGCTTCATACTAACAATCTCCGTGGGATCGACCCTTACTCGCGTAAGGTTTATTACTTGGACGACCCAGTACACTTGCTGGTTAGTTGTGCGAAGTTGTGTTTATGTCATGGTATTGAACACCAAGTTTTTGGATTCATTACTGGGGATTATTTGTGTTGTGAAAAAGTATTGATCACAACTTCGTGCACCAAGTTTTTGGCGCCGTTGCCGGGGATTGTTGAGTTTGGACAACTGAAGGTTCATCTTGTTGCTTAGATTAGGTATTTTTTTCGGAATTCTTGAAGATGAATTCTAGAGTTTTATGATGATTTGTTGAAGTCTGGCTGGCTGTGAAGCCATGTCTAATTTCATTGGACCGAGGTTTCAGCTTATCATCACAAGAGCTTGTTGATTTCTATCAATCTTGCTATTGGAGCAGTGATCTACTAAGGCTTGGCTGGCCATTGGCCATGTCTAGTGTTTTGGATCGAAGCTTTCTTTGAAAGCTTGGCTGGCTGTGAAGCCATGTCTAATTCCTGGACCGGAGTCTTAGACTAAACATTGCATGATTCCTGGAATTCTCATTAAGAATTTTGATACCTTTATTTTCTTTTTCCACTTAATTTTCGAAAATCACACAAAAAAAAATTTTACAAAGTCATAAAATTAGTGTCAGTAGTATACAAACTGCTAAGTTTGGTGTCTTGCATGCATTGTTATTTGATTTTAGTTGCATTTTGATTATTCTTCGTTATTAAAAATCCAAAAATATTTTTAATTTGTGTCTTTTCAAGTCAATAATACAGAGAATTGAAGATTCAGAACATACTGCAGAGGGATTGCACAGAAAAAACTGGGCGTTCAAAACGCCCAGTGAAGAAGGACAGACTGGCATTTAAACGCCAGCCAGGGTGCCTGGTTGGGCGTTTAACGCCCAAAAGGGTAGAGTTTTGGGCGTTAAACGCCAGAATGTGCACCATTCTGGGCGTTTAACGCCAGGATGGCACAAGAGGGAAGATTTTGTTTTCAAATCAATTTTTTTTCTAAGTTTTCAAAGTTTTTCAAAATCAAATCTTTTTCAAATCATATCTTTTCAATCAAATCTTTTTCAAAATCAATTTCTTTCCTTTTTCAAAGATACTTGCTATCAATTAATGATTTGATTCAACATTTCAAGCATGTTACCTTTTCTGTTGAGGAAGGTTTAATGTTTGAATCATATCTTTTCTTGATAGCCAAGTCATTAATTTTTAAAATCAAATCTTTTTTAAAATGTTTTTCAAATCATATCTTCTCAATCACATC
>NC_029772.3:77071739-77072097 GCF_000817695.3 Arachis duranensis
CGAAAACCACTTCCCTTCTTCTCACATCCTTCTATTTATGGACTAACACTATTCCTTAATGCAAAATTTGAACTCCATCTTTCTTGATAAGTTCAAATTTTCTACTTCTGCCTTCCATTTTCTTTTCCTCTGACACCTCAAGGAATCTCTATACTGTGACATAGAGGATTCCATATTTTCTTGTTCTCTTATCTTTCATATGAGCAGGAGCAGAGACAAAGGCATTCTTGTTGAGGCTGATCCTGAACCTGAAAAGACCTTGAAGAGAAAGCTAAGAGAAGCTAAGGCACAACTCTCTGTAGAGGACCTAACAGAAATCTTCAAACAAGAAGAACCCATGGCAGCCGAAAACAACAAC
>NC_029772.3:77074377-77074798 GCF_000817695.3 Arachis duranensis
TCTGAGGCTCCATGAGAGTCCTCTGTCAAGCTAATGACATTAAAGAAGCGCTTGTTGGGAGGCAACCCAATGTTTTATAATCAACTATTTTCTTATTTTATGTTTTTTTGTAGGTTGATGATCATGAGAAGTCACAAAATCAATGAAAAAAGCAAAAACAGAATGAAAAACAGGAAGAAAAACAGCACACCCTGGAGGACGCACCTACTGGCGTTTAAAGGCCAGTAAGGTTAGCAGATGGGCGTTTAACGCCCAGTCTGGCACCATTCTGGGCGTTTAACGCCAGAAAGGGGCACCAGACTGGCGTTAAACGCCAGAAAAAGGCAAGAAGCTGGCGTTAAACGCCAGAAATGGGCACCAGCCCGGCGTTTAACGCTAGAAATGGCTAAAAACGCAATTTTGCTTGCCATTTGGTGCAGGA
>NC_029772.3:77075850-77076635 GCF_000817695.3 Arachis duranensis
TATAAGGTGGCGGACAAGTCCTCTACCTTGGCAAGGTTAGCCTTTCCTCATCTCATTTGTCACCTCTGTTATTCAGTTGGAGTTGACATAGAGGGAGACATCCCTATTGATGAGGACAAGCCCATCACCAAGAAGAGGATGGAGCACACAAGAGACCCCACTCATCATGAGATCCCTGAGATTCCTCAAGGGATGCACTTTCCTCCACAAAACTATTGGGAGCAAATCAATACCTCCCTAGGAGAATTGAGTTCCAACATGGGACAACTAAGGGTGGAGCACCAAGAACATTCCATCCTCCTCCATGAAATTAGAGAAGATCAAAGAATCATGAGAGAGGAACAACAAAGACAAGGAAGAGACATTGAGGAGCTCAAACACTCCATAGGATCTTCAAGAATAAGAACAATCCGCCATCACTAAGGTGGACCCGTTCTTTAATCTCCTTGTTCTTTATTTTCTGTTTTTCGAATTTCAGTGCTTATGTTTATCTATGTTTGTGTCTTGTGATCATTAGTGTCTTAGTGTCTATGCCTTAAAGTTATGAATGTCCTATGAATCCATCACCTCTCTTAAATAAAAAATGTTCTTAATTGAAAAAGAGAAGAATTGCATGAATTTCAAATTTTATAACAGATTAATTATTTTGATGTGGTGGCAACACTTTTGTTTTCTGAATGTATGCTTAAACAGTGCATATGTCTTTTGAATTTGTGGTTCATGAATGTTGGCTCTTGAAAGAATGATGAAAAAGGAGACATGTTACTGAGGATCTGAAAAATCAT